>NC_143037.1:68592500-68595000 GCF_057628025.1 Oncorhynchus mykiss | reverse complement strand
CACCTCCTCCACCACCACCTCCAACACCACCACCTCCAACACCACCACCTCCTCCTCCACCACCACTTCCTCCTTCTCCTCCTCCTCCTCCACCACCACCTCCAACACCACCACAACCTCCTCCACCACCACAACCTCCTCCACCACCACTTCCTCCACCTCCACCACCACCACCACCACCTCCTCCACCTCCACCACCACCACCATCACCACCACCTCCACTTCCACCTCCACCTCCACCACCACCACCACCTCCACCACTACCTCCTCCACCTCCACCACCTCCACCTACTCCACCACCTCTACCACCATCACCACCTCCTTCTACCCCACCACCTCCACCACCATGATCAGAGGGGACACTACACAGGGACACACCTGGGGGACATTATACAAGGATATTTCAAATGGAATAGAAAACAGAACATGGGGGATATATGACAGTTTCTGAAGCATATACAAGGTAATTCCATGAAGTGTCAAGACCTGATTGATTTCACCCAAAGGGGAACACTTTGATGTAGAGAGCAGAGACCTCCCATAGGGTAACATAAACCTATGACTGACAGCCCATGATAGCCCCACCCATAATGCAGTGTAGGAGCCTCTGTATCCTCCTTGGTAAGGTCATCTGAAGGTCATGACAGAAACATCCCCTTATACTGAGATCAGGGTACAAACTGCTCACTTACATGAACAGTTGATCTATGGCAGGCTTAACGGATGTATTTTTAGTGTGTGTGTGTGTGTGCATGCGTGCATGTGTCTGTTATAGGATTGTAATCCAGCAAACCCATCTCATCTGTACCTCTCTCCTGTTGCTCAGACACAGGGCCAATTGACATTCATCTGGCTACTACAGAGCAGACTGCGTGATCTCCTGTGTACAAATCTCATTTGTCACAGGATTTACAGATAATATAAGGTGTGTGTGTATGTGTGTGTGTGAGTGTGATAGGCTCTGGCCCTGCGATTGGATCTTTTTTCTTCTGGTGTCCTTCATATTTTCAATTGTCTTGGAATGAATTCCATCTGAGTGACTGTGTGGGTGAAGGGACAAAAAAGCTATTAGAGCGTTTGATTCATCGTATCACTCTGTTGCCCGTGGGAAATCAAATGAAATCATTGTTTCCGTTAAAAGCAGCCGTTTTCTGTGTTTGAGAGAGGATCCAGCCTCTCTCTCTCTTTCCCTCTCTCTTTCTCTCTCTCTGGTGCTAATACAATAAGGACAATATTAAAATACTGCAGCATTCTGTGTCTCCAACAGTGTTCTGCACATCATACTAATGAGGATAGATAGCATTCTGTTTTTCTCCCCGACCCCACAAACACTAACAAAAACAGTGCTTTATGAGTCCGCCTGAATGAAAAATAGCCAACATAAATCAGACTCACTGGTGATGAATGCTGAAGCAGATGTGTTGTCATAATTTGTAAAAGGCTGAGAAAGAGCTCCTTTGATGATGAATAATGTTAGTGTATGATTCAAAGCTACAGTATAGTTAAATAATAAGGCCCGAAGGGGTGTGGTATATGGTCAATATACCACGGCTAAGGGTTGTTCTTATGCACAACGCAACGCGGAGTGCCTGGACACAGCTCTTAGCACGGGTATATTGGCCATATACCACAAACCCCCGAGGTGCCTTATTGCTATTATAAACTGGTTACCAACGTAATTAGAGCAGTTAAAATAAATATTTTGTCATACCCGTTGTATACGGTCTGATATACCACTGTCACGCCCTGACCATAGAGAGCCCTTGTTTCTCTATGGTGTAGTAAGTCAGGGCGTGACTAGGGGGTATTCTAGCTTATAATTTCTATGTTGTGTTCTAGTTTATATTTTCTATGTTAGCGTTTTGTATGATTCCCAATTAGAGGCAGCTGGGATCGTAGTCTCTAATTGGGGATCATATTTAAGTAGATATTTTTCCCTCCTGTGTTTGTGGGATATTATTTTGTGTGTGTGCATGTGCACCACGTAGTCACGTTCCGTTGTTCGTTTATTTGTGTTATTGTTTCGGCTTATGTTTCACTTTGGAATAAATATGTGGAACTCAATATCCGCTGTGCCTTGGTCCCGTTCTTACGACAACCCTGACAACCACGCCCGGCAGCCAATCAGCATTCAGAGCTCGAACCACCCAATTAAAACTAACAGACAACTAACACCTTGTCTTTCTTGCACTAACACTGGCATTTGTATTTTATTACTACCCCGAACTTTGATGATTTGAGAAAACATGTTGTACTTACGACGACTGTGATATGTGGCTGTCTTACCTAGCTGTAAGTCACTATGGATAAAAGCATCTGCTAAATTACTCAAATACAAATGTAAGGCAAAACCCATTCTGGTGACCTTTGACTCTCTTTAACATTCACAGTTCAACCAGACAATAGCCTGCTCTTATTCCGGTCTAACCCAATGCCCCAGTGCATTACTATACAATCTCACACCGCCAGTGTCATTACTGGATAAATGAATGGATAAACA
>NC_143037.1:68550000-68590000 GCF_057628025.1 Oncorhynchus mykiss | reverse complement strand
TTCTCCTCCCTCCCTATATCCGCCCTTCCCCCTCCCTCCCTCCCTCCCTCTGTCCCTGCCTCCCTCCCTCCCTCCCTCCAACCACCCACCCACCCACCCACCCACCCTCTCTCCCTCCCTCCCTCGATCCATTCATCCACCCGCCCCCCTCCCTCCCTCATCCACATTTCTCCCTCCATCCACCCTCCTGCCTCCCTCCATCCACATTTCTCCCTCCATTCATCCATTCTCCCTCCCTCCCTCCCTCCCTCCCTCCAACCACCCACCCTTCCTTCCTTCCTTCCTTCCTTCCTTCCTTCCTCCATCCATCCATCCACCCTCCTCCCTCACTATATCCACACACCCTTCCTCCCACCATCTAGCCATCCACCCTTCTCCCTCCCTCCAACCACACTCCCTCCCTCCCTCCCTCCCTCCCTCCCTCCCTCCCTCCCTCCCTCCCTCCCTCCCTCCCTCCCTCCCTCCCTCCCTCCCTCCCTCCCTCCCTCCCTCCCTCCCTCCATCAACACACCCTTCCTCCCTCCATCTAGCCATCCACCCTTCTCCCTCCCTCCAACCACACATCCTCCCTCCCTCCCTCCAACCACACATCCTCCCTCCCTCCCTCCAACCATCCATCCTTCCTCCCTCCATCTAGCCATCCACCCTTCTCCCTCCCTCCCTCTCTCCCTCCATCCTCTTCCCTCCCCCATAAATCCATCTACCCTCCCTCCATCCATCCATCCTACCTCACTCCTCCCTGCCTCCATCCATCCATCCACCTTCCTCCATCCACCCACCCACCTACCCACCCTCCCTCCCACCATCTATCCATCCTTCTCCCTCCCTCCCTCCCTTCATCTGTCCACCCTTCTCCCCCCTCCATCTATACACCCTCCTCCCTCCATCCATCCACCCTCCATCCTCCCCCGAGCCACCCTCCATCCACCCTCTTCCCTCCATCCACTGTCCTCTGTCTGTACCACAGCTCTAATGACGTATTACCATACAGCGACTCATTCTACACAAGCAATGACATTTTCATTGATGATGTTATCAGTTCCAGAAATCTTGGATGTTCTTTCCAAGAGCGCCACTTTCATTATAACAGGTGCTCTTTCCCTAAACATAGCTGTTTGAATACACACTCTTTCTCTAAAACGCCTGTAACACGTTGATATTTTGGCATTGCATAACATCAACAGTTTATATATTCACCAGAAAGTGCCTGCAAAACCTCCCGTATACCCAGCTTATTCAAAACATGAACTCATCTTCCCCACCTTAGCCACCCTCTCTCCCTCCCCTTTCTCGATCAGTGCTTACCAACAAGGTTGCCAAGCACCAGTTGCTAAGTAACCGTCAGCACCTAGTGTTCTACTAACGGCTGTCACACTAATTCTATGTCAGAGCTAAAAATAGCAAGGCCTTTGATTTATCCCCCATCTGGATTGACAGAAATTGCCTGAACAGAAGGAATGTTGTGGTCTAAGAATAGATGGTATGGGTTTCAATCCCCCAGAACTGGGGAATGGGGATGGCTATAACCCCCCACCATCACTATGTAAAGGGATGGCTATAACCTGCCAGCAGTAATGTGGATGGCTATAACCCACCAGCAATGGGTAATGGAGATGGGGATGGCTATAACCTGTCAGCACTGGGTAATGTGGATGGCTATAGCCTGTCAGCACTGGGTAATGGGGATGGCTATAACCTGTCAGCACTGGGTAATGTGGATGGCTATAACCCACCAGCAATGGGTAATGGAGATGGGGATGGCTATAACCTGTCAGCACTGGGTAATGTGGATGGCTATAACCCACCAGCAATGGGTAATCAAGATGGGGATGGCTATAACCTGTCAGCACTGGGTAATGTGGATGGCTATAACCCACCAGCAATGGGTAATGGAGATGGGGATGGCTATAATCCACCAGCAATGGGTAATCGAGATGGGGATGGCTATAACTTGTCAGCACTTGGTAATGGGGATGGCTATAACCCACCAGCAATGTATAATGGTGCTGGGGATGGGGATGACTTTAACCCTCCAGCACTTGGTAATGGCTATAACCCACCAGCACTTGGTAATGTGGATGGGGATGGGGATGGGGATGGGGATGGCTTTAACCCACCAGCACTTGGTAATGTGGATGGCTATAACCCACCAACAATGGGTAATGGAGATGGGGATGGCTATAACCTGTCAGCACTGGGTAATGGGGATGGATATAACCCACCAGCACTTGGTAATGGGGATGGGGATGGCTATAACCCTCCAGCACTTGGTAATGGGGATGGGGATGGCTATAACCCTCCAGCACTTGGTAATGGGGATGGGGATGGCTATAACCCTCCAGCACTTGGTAATGGGGATGGGGATGGCTATAACCCACCAGCACTTGGAATGGGGATGGGGATGGGGGTGGCTATAACCCACAAGCACTTGGTAATGATGATGTGGATGGCTATAACCGTCCAGCACTTGGTAATGGGGATAGGGATGGGGATGGCTTTAACCCACCAGCACTTGGTAATGGGGATGGTTATAACCCACCAGCTCTTGGTAATGATGATGTGGATGGCTATAACCCTCCAGCACTTGGTAATGGGGTTTGGGATGGGGATGGAGATGGGGATGGGGGTGGCTATAACCCACATGCACTTGGTAATGATGATGTGGATGGCTATAACCGTCCAGCACTTGGTAATGGGGATAGGGATGGGGATGGCTTTAACCCACCAGCACTTGGTAATGGGGATGGTTATAACCCACCAGCTCTTGGTAATGATGATGTGGATGGCTATAACCCTCCTGCACTTGGTAATGTGGATGGAGATGTGGATGGGGATGGCTATAACCCACCAGCACTTGGTAATGTGGATGGAGATGTGGATGGGGATGGCTATAACCCACCAGAACTTTATAATGGGGATGGCGATGGGGATGGGAATGGATTTAACCCACCAGCACTGTGAAATGGGGATGGCGATGGGGTTGAAGATGTGGATGGGGATGGAGATGTGGATGGCTATTGTTGGGGAATAATCAGAATTAGTTGGGTAACATAGATGAGATGTTTTATTTTCATTATATACTTGTGAGGGTTGTGATGGAGCTCATATAATTAAAGATGGACTTTAAGATAACTCTGACTTGTGTTTTGTTTGCTCTCATGATTTGGTAAATACAGGAAATTTCCACTACGCTACAACGCACCAGCACTTGGTAATGGGGATGTGGATGGATTTAACCCACCAGCACTTGATAATGGGGAAGGGGATGACTTTAACCCACCAGAACTTGGTAATGGAGATGGGGATGACTATAACCTGTCAGCACTGGGTAATGTGGATGGCTATAACCCACCAGCAAAGGGTAATCGAGATGGGGATGGCTATAACCTGTCAGCACTGGGTAATGTGGATGGCTATAACCCACCAGCAATGGGTAATGGAGATGGGGATGGCTATAACCCACCAGCAATGGGTAATCGAGATGGGGATGGCTATAACCTGTCAGCACTGGGTAATGGGGATGGCTATAACCCACCAGCAATGTATAATGGTGCTGGGGATGGGGATGACTTTAACCCACCAGCACTTGAAAATGGGGATGGGGATGACTTTAACCCTCCAGCACTTGGTAATGGGGATGGGGATGGCTATAACCCTCCAGCACTTGGTAATGGGGATGGATATAACCCACCAGCACTTGGTAATGGGGATGGGGATGGCTATAACCCTCCAGCACTTGGTAATGGGGATGGGGATGGCTATAACCCTCCAGCACTTGGTAATGGGGATGGGGATGGCTATAACCCTCCAGCACTTGGTAATGGGGATGGGGATGGCTATAACCCTCCAGCATTTGGTAATGGGGATGGGGATGGCTATAACCCTCTAGCACTTGGTAATGGGGATGGGGATGGGGATGGCTATAACCCACCAGCACTTGGTAATGGGGATGGGGATGGCTATAACCCACCAGCACTTGGAATGGGGATGGGGATGGGGGTGGCTATAACCCACAAGCACTTGGTAATGATGATGCGGATGGCTATAACCGTCCAGCACTTGGTAATGGGGATAGGGATGGGGATGGCTTTAACCCACCAGCACTTGGTAATGGGGATGGGGATGGTTATAACCCACCAGCTCTTGGTAATGATGATGTGGATGGCTATAACCCTCCAGTACTTGGTAATGGGGATGGGGATGGGGATGGAGATGGGGATGGGGATGGCTTTAACCCACCAGCACTTGGTCATGGGGATGGAGAATGGGATGGGGATGTGGATGGGGATGGCTATATCTTACCTGCACTTGGTAATGTGGATGGAGATGTGGATGGGGATGGCTATAACCTGTCAGCACTGGGTAATGTGGATGGCTATAACCCAACAGCAATGTATAATGGTGCTGGGGATGGGGATGACTTTAACCCTCCAGTACTTGGTAATGGGGATGGGGATGACTTTAACCCTCCAGCACTTGGTAATGGGGATGGGGATGGCTATAACCCTCCAGCACTTGGTAATGGGGATGGGGATGGGGATGGCTTTAACCCACCAGCACTTGGTAATGGGGATAGCTATAACCCACCAGCACTTGGTAATGGGGATGGGGATGGCTATAACCCTCCAGCATTTGGTAATGGGGATGGGGATGGCTATAACCCACCAGCACTTGGTAATGGGGATGGGGATGGCTATAACCCTCCAGCATTTGGTAATGGGGATGGGGATGGCTATAACCCTCCAGCATTTGGTAATGGGGATGGGGATGGCTATAACCCACCAGCACTTGGAATGGGGATGGGGATGGCTATAACCCACCAGCACTTGGAATGGGGATGGGGATGGCAATAACCCACCAGCACTTGGAATGGGGATGGGGATGGGGGTGGCTTTAACCCACAAGCACTTGGTAATGATGATGTGGATGGCTATAACCGTCCAGCACTTGGTAATGGGGATAGGGATGGGGATGGCTTTAACCCACCAGCACTTGGTAATGGGAATGGGGATGGTTAAAATCCACCAGCTCTTGGTAATGATGATGTGGATGGCTATAACCCTCCAGCACTTGGTAATGGGGATGGGGATGGGGATGGAGATGGGGATGGGGATGGCTTTAACCCACCAGCACTTGGTCATGGGGATGGAGAATGGGATGGGGATGTGGATGGGGATGGCTATATCTTACCTGCACTTGGTAATGTGGATGGAGATGTGGATGGGGATGGCTATAACCCACCAGCACTTGGTAATGTGGATGGAGATGTGGATGGGGATGGCTATAACCCACCAGAACTTTATAATGGGGATGGCGATGGGGATGGGGATGGATTTAACCCACCAGCACTGTGAAATGGGGATGGGGATGTGGATGGGGATGGAGATGTGGATGGCTATTGTTGGGGAATAATCAGAATTAGTTGGGTAACATAGATGAGATGTTTTATTTTCATTATATACTTGTGAGTTACTTCTCATCAGAATGTCTATTTTTGGATAATACTGTTGGCCGGTTGCAGTTATCTGTTCTCTGTCAAGGTTTCAGTTACTTGGGCCGCAGAGAGGGGAGAGGTCAAGATTGTCTTCATATGTAAACATATCTTTTAAACCAATTATTTCTTGGCTCCACAATGTCTGTGTGCCAGTCACTGTGTCTCTGTGATCTTGTCCAGGAGAGGTGTATTTCATATATGCCTGTTGATATAGGTTTTGTTTTATGGTCCTGAGAGCGAGATTAGAACATAATTTAGGAGACAAAGCTGAACGATAATTTATAGCCAATGCTGTCTGGCTATGTGTGTCTTTGCTATAAAGGATCTCAGTTGCAATGTGTAAGGACTCTCAGAGAAATCATTTATAGACACTGAATTGATCTGAGAGTCACAGGGTTGTGATGGAGCTCATATAAGTAAAGATGGACTTTATGATAACTCTGACTTGTGTTTTGTTTGCTCTCATGATTTGGTAAATACAGGAAATTTCCAATACGCTATAACGCACCAGCACTTGGTAATGGGGATGTGGATGGATTTAACCCACCAGCACTTGATAATGGGGATGGCTATAACCCACCAGCACTTGGTAATGGGGATGGGGATGACTTTAACCCACCAGCACTTGGTAATGGAGATGGGGATGACTTTATTAACCCACCAGCACTTGGTAATGGAGATGGGGATGGGGATGACTTTAACCCACCAGCACTTGGTAATGGAGATGGGGATGGGAATGACTTTAACCCACCAGCACTTGGTAATGGGGATGGAGATGGGGATGACTTTAACCCACCAGCACTTGGTAATGGGGATGGGGATGACTTTAACCCACCAGCACTTTGCAATGGAGATGGGGATGACTTTAACCCACCAGCACTTGGTAATGGAGATTTGGATGACTTTAACCCACCAGCACTTGGTAATGGAGATGGGGATGACTTTAACCCACCAGCACTTGGTAATGTAAATGGGGATGGGTATAACCGACCAGCACTTGGTAATGGGGATGGAGATGGGGATGACTTTAGCCCACCAGCACTTGGTAATGGGGATGGAGATGGGGATGGGGATGACTTTAACCCACCAGCACTTTGTAATGGGGATGACTTTAACCCACCAGCACTTTGTAATGGGGATGACTTTAACCCACCAGCACTTTGTAATGGGGATGGGGATTACTTTAACCCACCAGCACTTGGTAATGGAGATGGGGATGACTTTATCCCACCAGCACTTGGTAATGGAGATGGGGATGGGAATGACTTTAACCCACCAGCACTTTGTAATGGAGATGGGGATGACTTTAACCCACCAGCACTTGGTAATGGAGATGAGGATGGATATGGGGATGGCTTTAACCCACCAGCACTTGGTAATGGAGATGAGGATGGATATGGGGATGGCTTTAACCCACCAGCACTTGGTAATGGAGATGAGGATGGATATGGGGATGGATATGGGGATGGCTTTAACCCACCAGCACTTGGTAATGGAGATGAGGATGGATATGGGGATGGCTTTAACCCACCAGCACTTGGTAATGGAGATGAGGATGGATATGGGGATGGCTTTAACCCACCAGCACTTGGTAATGGAGATGAGGATGGATATGGGGATGGCTTTAACCCACCAGCACTTGGTAATGGAGATGAGATGGATATGGGGATGGCTTTAACCCACCAGCACTTGGTAATGGAGATGAGGATGGATATGGGGATGGCTTTAACCCACCAGCACTTGGTAATGGAGATGAGGATGGATATGGGGATGGATATGGGGATGGCTTTAACCCACCAGCACTTGGTAATGGAGATGAGGATGGATATGGGGATGGATATGGGGATGGCTTTAACCCACCAGCACTTGGTAATTTAGATGAGGATGGATATGGGGATGGCTTTAACCCACCAGCACTTTGTAATGGGGATGACTTTAACCCACCAGCACTTTGTAATGGGGATGGGGATTACTTTAACCCACCAGCACTTGGTAATGGAGATGGGGATGACTTTAACCCACCAGCACTTGGTAATGGAGATGGGGATGACTTTATTAACCCACCAGCACTTGGTAATGGAGATGAGGATGGATATGGGGATGGCTTTAACCCACCAGCACTTGGTAATGGAGATGAGGATGGATATGGGGATGGCTTTAACCCACCAGCACTTGGTAATGGAGATGAGGATGTATATGGGGATGGATATGGGGATAGCTTTAACCCACCAGCACTTGGTAATGGAGATGAGGATGGATATGGGGATGGCTTTAACCCACCAGCACTTGGTAATGGAGATGAGGATGGATATGGGGATGGCTTTAACCCACCAGCACTTGGTAATGGAGATGAGGATGGATATGGGGATGGCTTTAACCCACCAGCACTTGGTAATGGAGATGAGATGGATATGGGGATGGCTTTAACCCACCAGCACTTGGTAATGGAGATGAGGATGGATATGGGGATGGCTTTAACCCACCAGCACTTGGTAATGGAGATGAGGATGGATATGGGGATGGATATGGGGATGGCTTTAACCCACCATCACTTGGTAATGGAGATGAGGATGGATATGGGGATGGATATGGGGATGGCTTTAACCACCAGCACTTGGTAATTTAGATGAGGATGGATATGGGGATGGCTTTAACCCACCAGCACTTTGTAATGGGGATGACTTTAACCCACCAGCACTTTGTAATGGGGATGGGGATTACTTTAACCCACCAGCACTTGGTAATGGAGATGGGGATGACTTTAACCCACCAGCACTTGGTAATGGAGATGGGGATGACTTTATTAACCCACCAGCACTTGGTAATGGAGATGAGGATGGATATGGGGATGGCTTTAACCCACCAGCACTTGGTAATGGGGATGACTTTAACCCACCAGCACTTTGTAATGGGGATGGGGATTACTTTAACCCACCAGCACTTGGTAATGGAGATGGGGATGACTTTAACCCACCAGCACTTGGTAATGGAGATGGGGATGACTTTATTAACCCACCAGCACTTGGTAATGGAGATGAGGATGGATATGGGGATGGCTTTAACCCACCAGCACTTGGTAATGGAGATGAGGATGGATATGGGGATGGCTTTAACCCACCAGCACTTGGTAATGGAGATGAGGATGGATATGGGGATGGCTTTAACCCACCAGCACTTGGTAATGGAGATGAGATGGATATGGGGATGGTTTTAACCCACCAGCACTTGGTAATGGAGATGAGGATGGATATGGGGATGGCTTTAACCCACCAGCACTTGGTAATGGAGATGAGGATGGATATGGGGATGGATATGGGGATGGCTTTAACCCACCATCACTTGGTAATGGAGATGAGGATGGATATGGGGATGGATATGGGGATGGCTTTAACCCACCAGCACTTGGTAATTTAGATGAGGATGGATATGGGGATGGCTTTAACCCACCAGCACTTTGTAATGGGGATGACTTTAACCCACCAGCACTTTGTAATGGGGATGGGGATTACTTTAACCCACCAGCACTTGGTAATGGAGATGGGGATGACTTTAACCCACCAGCACTTGGTAATGGAGATGGGGATGACTTTATTAACCCACCAGCACTTGGTAATGGAGATGAGGATGGATATGGGGATGGCTTTAACCCACCAGCACTTGGTAATGGAGATGAGGATGGATATGGGGATGGCTTTAACCCACCAGCACTTGGTAATGGAGATGAGATGGATATGGGGATGGCTTTAACCCACCAGCACTTGGTAATGGAGATGAGGATGGATATGGGGATGGCTTTAACCCACCAGCACTTGGTAATGGAGATGAGGATGGATATGGGGATGGATATGGGGATGGCTTTAACCCACCATCACTTGGTAATGGAGATGAGGATGGATATGGGGATGGATATGGGGATGGCTTTAACCACCAGCACTTGGTAATTTAGATGAGGATGGATATGGGGATGGCTTTAACCCACCAGCACTTTGTAATGGTTATGACTTTAACCCACCAGCACTTTGTAATGGGGATGGGGATTACTTTAACCCACCAGCACTTGGTAATGGAGATGGGGATGACTTTAACCCACCAGCACTTGGTAATGGAGATGGGGATGACTTTATTAACCCACCAGCACTTGGTAATGGAGATGAGGATGGATATGGGGATGGCTTTAACCCACCAGCACTTGGTAATGGAGATGAGGATGGATATGGGGATGGCTTTAACCCACCAGCACTTGGTAATGGAGATGAGGATGGATATGGGGATGGCTTTAACCCACCAGCACTTGGTAATGGAGATGAGATGGATATGGGGATGGCTTTAACCCACCAGCACTTGGTAATGGAGATGAGGATGGATATGGGGATGGCTTTAACCCACCAGCACTTGGTAATGGAGATGAGGATGGATATGGGGATGGATATGGGGATGGCTTTAACCCACCATCACTTGGTAATGGAGATGAGGATGGATATGGGGATGGATATGGGGATGGCTTTAACCCACCAGCACTTGGTAATTTAGATGAGGATGGATATGGGGATGGCTTTAACCCACCAGCACTTGGTAATGGAGATGAGGATGGATATGGGGATGGATATGGGGATGGCTTTAACCCACCATCACTTGGTAATGGAGATGAGGATGGATATGGGGATGGATATGGGGATGGCTTTAACCACCAGCACTTGGTAATTTAGATGAGGATGGATATGGGGATGGCTTTAACCCACCAGCACTTTGTAATGGGGATGACTTTAACCCACCAGCACTTTGTAATGGGGATGGGGATTACTTTAACCCACCAGCACTTGGTAATGGAGATGGGGATGACTTTAACCCACCAGCACTTGGTAATGGAGATGGGGATGACTTTATTAACCCACCAGCACTTGGTAATGGAGATGAGGATGGATATGGGGATGGCTTTAACCCACCAGCACTTGGTAATGGGGATGACTTTAACCCACCAGCACTTTGTAATGGGGATGGGGATTACTTTAACCCACCAGCACTTGGTAATGGAGATGGGGATGACTTTAACCCACCAGCACTTGGTAATGGAGATGGGGATGACTTTAACCCACCAGCACTTGGTAATGGAGATGGATGGATATGGGGATGGATATGGGGATGGCTTTAACCCACCAGCACTTGGTAATTTAGATGAGGATGGATATGGGGATGGCTTTAACCCACCAGCACTTTGTAATGGGGATGACTTTAACCCACCAGCACTTTGTAATGGGGATGGGGATTACTTTAACCCACCAGCACTTGGTAATGGAGATGGGGATGACTTTAACCCACCAGCACTTGGTAATGGAGATGGGGATGACTTTATTAACCCACCAGCACTTGGTAATGGAGATGAGGATGGATATGGGGATGGCTTTAACCCACCAGCACTTGGTAATGGAGATGAGGATGGATATGGGGATGGATATGGGGATGGCTTTAACCCACCAGCACTTGGTAATGGAGATGAGGATGGATATGGGGATGGCTTTAACCCACCAGCACTTGGTAATGGAGATGAGGATGGATATGGGGATGGCTTTAACCCACCAGCACTTGGTAATGGAGATGAGGATGGATATGGGGATGGCTTTAACCCACCAGCACTTGGTAATGGAGATGAGATGGATATGGGGATGGCTTTAACCCACCAGCACTTGGTAATGGAGATGAGGATGGATATGGGGATGGCTTTAACCCACCAGCACTTGGTAATGGAGATGAGGATGGATATGGGGATGGATATGGGGATGGCTTTAACCCACCATCACTTGGTAATGGAGATGAGGATGGATATGGGGATGGATATGGGGATGGCTTTAACCCACCAGCACTTGGTAATTTAGATGAGGATGGATATGGGGATGGCTTTAACCCACCAGCACTTTGTAATGGGGATGACTTTAACCCACCAGCACTTTGTAATGGGGATGGGGATTACTTTAACCCACCAGCACTTGGTAATGGAGATGGGGATGACTTTAACCCACCAGCACTTGGTAATGGAGATGGGGATGACTTTATTAACCCACCAGCACTTGGTAATGGAGATGAGGATGGATATGGGGATGGCTTTAACCCACCAGCACTTGGTAATGGAGATTAGGATGGATATGGGGATGGCTTTAACCCACCAGCACTTGGTAATGGAGATGAGGATGGATATGGGGATGGATATGGGGATGGCTTTAACCCACCAGCACTTGGTAATGGAGATGAGGATGGATATTGGGATGGATATGGGGATGGCTTTAACCCACCAGCACTTGGTAATTTAGATGAGGATGGATATGGGGATGGCTTTAACCCACCAGCACTTTGTAATGGGGATGACTTTAACCCACCAGCACTTTGTAATGGGGATGGGGATTACTTTAACCCACCAGCACTTGGTAATGGAGATGGGGATGACTTTAACCCACCAGCACTTGGTAATGGAGATGGGGATGACTTTATTAACCCACCAGCACTTGGTAATGGAGATGAGGATGGATATGGGGATGGCTTTAACCCACCAGCACTTGGTAATGGAGATGAGGATGGATATGGGGATGGATATGGGGATGGCTTTAACCCACCAGCACTTGGTAATTTAGATGAGGATGGATATGGGGATGGCTTTAACCCACCAGCACTTTGTAATGGGGATGACTTTAACCCACCAGCACTTTGTAATGGGGATGGGGATTACTTTAACCCACCAGCACTTGGTAATGGAGATGGGGATGACTTTAACCCACCAGCACTTGGTAATGGAGATGGGGATGACTTTTTTAACCCACCAGCACTTGGTAATGGAGATGAGGATGGATATGGGGATGGCTTTAACCCACCAGCACTTGGTAATGGAGATGAGATGGATATGGGGATGGCTTTAACCCACCAGCACTTGGTAATGGAGATGAGGATGGATATGGGGATGGCTTTAACCCACCAGCACTTGGTAATGGAGATGAGGATGGATATGGGGATGGATATGGGGATGGCTTTAACCCACCAGCACTTGGTAATGGAGATGAGGATGGATATGGGGATGGATATGGGGATGGCTTTAACCCACCAGCACTTGGTAATTTAGATGAGGATGGATATGGGGATGGGGATTACTTTAACCCACCAGCACTTGGTAATGGAGATGGGGATGACTTTAACCCACCAGCACTTGGTAATGGAGATGGGGATGACTTTATTAACCCACCAGCACTTGGTAATGGAGATGAGGATGGATATGGGGATGGCTTTAACCCACCAGCACTTGGTAATGGAGATGAGGATGGATATGGGGATGGCTTTAACCCACCAGCACTTGGTAATGGAGATGAGGATGGATATGGGGATGGCTTTAACCCACCAGCACTTGGTAATGGAGATGAGATGGATATGGGGATGGCTTTAACCCACCAGCACTTGGTAATGGAGATGAGGATGGATATGGGGATGGCTTTAACCCACCAGCACTTGGTAATGGAGATGAGGATGGATATGGGGATGGATATGGGGATGGCTTTAACCCACCAGCACTTGGTAATGGAGATGAGGATGGATATGGGGATGGATATGGGGATGGCTTTAACCCACCAGCACTTGGTAATTTAGATGAGGATGGATATGGGGATGGGGATTACTTTAACCCACCAGCACTTGGTAATGGAGATGGGGATGACTTTAACCCACCAGCACTTGGTAATGGAGATGGGGATGACTTTATTAACCCACCAGCACTTGGTAATGGAGATGAGGATGGATATGGGGATGGCTCTAACCCACCAGCACTTGGTTATGGAGATGAGGATGGATATGGGGATGGCTTTAACCCACCAGCACTTGGTAATGGAGATGAGGATGGATATGGGGATGGCTTTAACCCACCAGCACTTGGTAATGGAGATGAGGATGGATATGGGGATGGCTTTAACCCACCAGCACTTGGTAATGGAGATGAGATGGATATGGGGATGGCTTTAACCCACCAGCACTTGGTAATGGAGATGAGGATGGATATGGGGATGGCTTTAACCCACCAGCACTTGGTAATGGAGATGAGGATGGATATGGGGATGGATATGGGGATGGCTTTAACCCACCAGCACTTGTTAATGGAGATGAGGATGGATATGGGGATGGCTTTAACCCACCAGCACTTGGTAATGGAGATGGGGATGGATATGGGGATGGCTTTAACCCACTAGCTCCATGTATTGATGAACTTTTCTTGCCACCAAGGAGCACACTTTTGGACTTTTATTATGATTATTTATGTGTTGTGTGTTTTTGTGCTTGTGTGTGTGTGTGTGCGTGCGTGTGCCTGTGCTTGTGTGTGTGTGTGTGTGTGCTCTTGAGTGCGTGTGCCTGTGCGTGTGTGTGTGCTTAAGTGCGTGTGTTTAAGTGCGTGTGTGTGTGTGTGCTTGAGTTCGTGTGATAATTATATTATTCACAATTATTGATAAAAATAAACTACAGATTGCCAAGGCAGTTGTTGAACATATTGACAAAGAAAATCTATATGGTTCGATCTTTTCTTTCAAAAAGTTTGAGATTTCTTAATTACAGAGAGTTTATCTGCAGATGAGATGTAAACATTGATTCTGTGTGTGTGTGTTTTGTGCGTCCCTCTGCCTGTTGTCTTATTAAGATGTAATGGCCTTCATCTCAACGCTCCTTTACCGTCCATCACTGTATTCATAATTTATATGATAGGCAATGCCATAGACATAGCCCAACACCCCACATAAATGCACACAGCAATTACTCTCCACACACACACACACACACACACACACACACACACACACACACACACACACACACACACACACACACACACACACACACACACACACAGGGTTCAAAGAGAGGCAGAGCTCAGGGGAAATCATAACAGGAGGATCCTAGGAAAGTGGTGACCAGGTTGGAAGGTAAACTCATTCAGATTTAGTCAAATAAAAGCAATCAGAGCCATCTGGACTGATCAGGGGATCCGTAACAACCTCACCCACCCTGAGCATCAAGGTTAACTAGGAGGAATGGGAGTATACTGATGTTCTCAACACACTCTGGGAGCATGAAGTAGGAGGTAGACTCTTCCTTTATTTGCTTGGGAAAATTTCCCTTGATGTATGTTCTATGCCTTCTCTTACAGTCCTATCAAGGTGTCATTACAGAGAAGAATGAGCAGGTCGACTAAATTGTATTTATTTTTATTTTCCTCTCTCTCTCTCTTCTGTTCTTTCATGTATTTTACCATTCCCCCTCTCTTTCCCACACTCCTGTCCCATTCCCCCTCTCTTTCCCACACTCCTCTCCCATTCCCCCTCTCTTTCCCACACTCCTGTCCCATTCCCCCTCTCTTTCCCACACTCCTCTCCCATTCCCCCTCTCTTTCCCACACTCCTCTCCCATTCCCCCTCTCTTTCCCACACTCCTCTCCCATTCCCCTCTGTTTCCCACACTCCTCTCCCATTCCCCGTCTCTTTCCCTCTCTTCTTCACACACACACACACACACACACACACACACACACACACACACACACACACACACACACACACACACACACACACACACACACACACACACACACACACACACACACACACACACACACACACACACACACACACACACACACACAGGTGCACTGGTATGACTCAACCTCTACTTGTTAAGTTCTAGTATGCTGTGAAGCTGTTGTAAAGTGAGCATACCTTCAGAAAACAATTAACACACAAGCACAATCTGAATACTGAAACACCAGCCGAGGCTCAGCCGTCACAGGACAGCATCTGAATACTGAAACACCAGCCGAGGCTCAGCTGTCACAGGACAGCATCTGAATACTGAAACACCAGCCGAGGCTCAGCCGTCACAGGACAGCATCTGAATACTGAAACAGCAGCCGAGGCTCAGCCGTCACAGGACAGCATCTGAATACTGAAACACCAGCCGAGGCTCAGCTGTCACAGGACAGCATCTGAATACTGAAACACCAGCCGAGGCTCAGCCGTCACAGGACAGCATCTGAATAATGAAACACCAGCCGAGGCTCAGCCGTCACAGGACAGCATCTGAATACTGAAACACCAGCTGAGGCTCAGCCGTCACAGGACAGCATCTGAATACTGAAACACCAGCCGAGGCTCAGCCGTCACAGGACAGCATCTGAATACTGAAACAGCAGCCGAGGCTCAGCCGTCACAGGACAGCATCTGAATACTGAAACACCAGCCGAGGCTCAGCTGTCACAGGACAGCATCTGAATACTGAAACACCAGCCGAGGCTCAGCCGTCACAGGACAGCATCTGAATACTGAAACACCAGCCGAGGCTCAGCCGTCACAGGACAGCATCTGAATACTGAAACACCAGCCGAGGCTCAGCCGTCACAGGACAGCATCTGAATACTGAAACACCAGCCGAGGCTCAGCCGTCACAGGACAGCATCTGAATACTGAAACACCAGCCGAGGCTCAGCCGTCACAGGACAGCATCTGAATACTGAAACACCAGCCGGGGCTCAGCCGTCACAGGACAGCATCTGAATACTGAAACACCAGCCGAGGCTCAGCCGTCACAGGACAGCATCTGAATACTGAAACACCAGCCGAGGCTCAGCCGTCACAGGACAGATGCCCAGCCATAGAACATTATGTATTGATACTTACTAGGATTTCACTGACACTCTCACTGGCTCTCTCTCTCGTAGCACAGACTGGAGAGCTATTGCACATTGAAAAGAGAAGTAGGGTATCAATTCACCCACAACTTCCACAAACCACTGAATTGGTTACTGACACGTTTCTCACTTTCATTTTGAACTCCTCTCCTCTCTATTAAACAGCTACCCTCTCATCTCTATTCAACAGCTACCCTCTCATCTCTATTCAACAGCTACCCTCTCCTCTCTATTCAACAGCTACCCTCTCCTCTCTATTCAACAGCTACCCTCTCCTCTCTATTAAACAGCTACCCTCTCATCTCTATTCAACAGCTACCCTCTCCTCTCTATTCAACAGCTACCCTCTCTTCTCTATTCAACAGCTACCCTCTCTTCTCTATTCAACAGCTACCCTCTCTTCTCTATTCAACAGCTACCCTCTCTTCTCTATTCAACAGCTACCCTCTCCTCTCTATTCAACAGCTACCCTCTCCTCTCTATTCAACAGCTACCCTCTCCTCTCTATTCAACAGCTACCATCTCCTCTCTATTCAACAGCTACCCTCTCCTCTCTATTCAACAGCTACCCTCTCCTCTCTATTCAACAGTTACCCTCTCCTCTCTATTCAACAGCTACTCTCTCCTCTCTATTCAACAGCTACCCTCTCCTCTCTATTCAACAGCTACTCTCTCCTCTCTATTCAACAGCTACCATCTCCTCTCTATTCAACAGCTACCCTCTCATCTCTATTCAACAGCTACCCTCTCCTCTCTATTCAACAGCTACCCTCTCCTCCCTATTCAACAGCTACCCTCTCCTCTCTATTCAACAGCTACCCTCTCCTCTCTATTCAACATCTACTCTCTCCTCTCTATTCAACAGCTACCCTCTCCTCTCTATTCAACAGCTACCCATGGAGGGTTGATGTGTAAAAGGTTAAGAGGCCTTATACATTCAGCCTTTGAAGTTCCATTGACAAGCCCTTCAAATGGACTTATGTATATTTTCAAACAGATAAATGGCCCATGTGTGCCTTTCTTCTCTAGCTACTGTAATATCTTCCCCAGACTGTCTATACTGTAGTCAGCTTGGCCCCATGTCTGACGGAGATGTAGGACATGGCTCCTGAATCACTAAGAGCCAGCCTATAACATTGTTATTGTGTTTGTGGGGCTGGAATCCTCCTGACTGGCAGTACCTCTGAAATATAATTCATGTAAAAACATATGTAGGGGGTTATACATTTTTTTTTTTGTGCAAAATTTGTAAGTGGAACAAAAGAGTGATCAAATGAAGATCCTACATCTGTAGTCATAGAGATACATTTATGTCATTCTATGATAGCAGTCCCATGCAAGTCTGATGGTGGTGGAAGTATGTATATTCAGTAGGTTTATGGAAATTAAATGGTAGAGCACTCAGAACCACTTACCTGCTGTAGGCTTACCTACAGATGGCAGTCTCTTTGTAATAAGGCTTCTCTCAACCCATAAAGCATAACACCACAGAGCCATTAGAGATCATCTAGGTCAGGGGGGGTCAAACATGCGGCCCTTGAGCCCACTCTATCCGGCCTGCAGGTGGCTTGAGTGAAAACTATTCATTAAAAAAATTACAATAATCTTAATCGACATTGAAATGACTAAAACCAAATGTAAACTGTGTTGAAATGATGGACGTACATTTAAAGTCTTTTCACTCTTTCCATCGTTCTAATACTCAGCGAAACGAAAGCTAGACAGTCAGAGAGGATAGAAAATTCCAAAAACAATGGAGAGAGAATTGTTTTTTGCACATTCTGAAAGCGAAAACATTTGATACATTTTAAATGTCGCTCTCCGGACCTCGGTGACCACCGTTAAATTACTGCATTTTAATGCTGATGATATGGCATTTGTAGTTTTACACCGAGAGGAAGACAGATGTGAGCAAATGAGAGGAAATTGAAATAAATTGATCACAGGTGTCTGAAGTCTCATCAGCAGCTGATTCTGGAAGGGTCTTAAAATAGAAGAGACAGGCTATTACAACCCTAATCAGTGCTGTCAAGAATGTGGAGCAGCAACGCTGAAACAAACTAACAGGGTCCACTGCTGTCTATAATTCTGTTGTGATTTGACTCATTTCCAACTGTGCTTGGACTTGACTCGATTGACTCCTTCTCTCTGTTTCCCTCATCTCCTTCCATTCCGTTTCCTCCTCTACTCTCATCCCTTCTCCTCTACCTTCATCACCCTCTCCTCTACCCTCTCCATAACCCTCTTACCCACTCCTCTACCCTCATCACCTCGCCTCCCCTCTCCACTGCCCTTCATCCCCTCTCCTCTACCCTCATCCGGTCTCCTCTATCTTCATCCCCTCTCCTCTACCCTCATCCCCTCTCATCTACCCTCACCGCTCTCCTCTCCCTTCATCCGGTCTCCTCTACCCTCTTCCCCTTTCATCTACCCTCATCCAGTCTCCTCTACCCTCATCCCCTCTCATCCACCTTCATCCCCTCTCCTCTACCCTCATCCCCTTTCCTCTACCCTCATCCCGTCTCTTCTACCCTCATCCCCTCTCCTCTACCCTCATCCTGTCTCCTCTATCTTCATCCCCTCTCCTCTACCCTCATCCTGTCTCCTCTACCCTCATCCCCTCTCCTCTACCCTCATTCCGTCTCCTCTACCACCATCCCCTCTCCTCTACCCTCATCCCGTCTCCTCTACCTTCCTACCCTCCCCTCTCCTTTACCTTCATCCCCTCTCCTCTACCCTCATCCCCTCTCCTCTACCCTCATCCCCTCTCCTCTACCCTCATCCCCCTCCTCTACCCGCATCCCCTCTCCTCTACCTTCATCCCCACTCCTCTACCTTCATCCCCTCTCCTCTGCCCTCATCCCCTCATCCCCTATAATCTACCCTCCTTCCCTCTCCTCTACCCTCATCCAGTCTACTCTATCTTCATCCCCTCTCCTCTAGCCTCATCCCCTTTCCTCTACCCGCACCCCTCTCCTCTCCCTTCATCCAGTCTCCTCTACCCTCATCCCTTCTTCTCTACCCTCATCCCAGCTCCTCTTCCCTTCTCCTCTACCCTCAACCCCTCTCATCTACCTTCATCCCCTCTCCTCTTGCCTCATCCCATCTCCTATATCTTCATCCCTTCTCCTCTACCCTCATCCCCTCTCCTCTGCCTCATCCCATTTCCTCTACCCTCATCCCCTCTCCTCTACCCTCATCCCATCTCCTCTACCCTCATCCCCTCTCCTCTACCATCATCCCCTCTCCTCTACTCTCACCCCTCTCTTCTCCCTTCATCCGATCTCCTCTACCCTAATCCCCTCTCCTCTACCTCATCTCCTCTCTTCTACCCTCATCCCCTCTCCTCTACCCTTCATCCCCTCTCCTCTACCTCATCCCCTCTCCTCTACCCTCATCCCATCTCCCCTATCTTCATCCCTTCTCGTCTACCCTCATCGCCTCTCCTCTACCTCATCCCCTTTCCTCTACCCTCATCCCGTCTCCTCTACCCTCATCCCGTCTCCTCTACCCTCATTCCCTCTCCTCTACACTTCACCCCTCTCCTCTACCCTTAATCCCCTCTCCTCTACCCTCATCTCCTCTTCCCTCCTCTTTTTCCCATCCCCTCTCTTCTCCTCACCACTCCTTTCTTACCCTCGCTTGGGGAGATTCGGGCAAAGGATCGTCCTCCGTCCTCTCTTCTCTGTCCTCTCTCCTCCGTGACCGGAAACCTATGAGTGGTCGAGGAATGTGTCAATTTGTTGGTAGGCGAACAGAAGAGTGTCCTCCCCTCCTCAATAGCCCAGGCAGGTCACCCGTGATACAAGTCCGTATTCAATGTCCATCCATGGCTGAGGACGTTGGGAAACCAGCCACTAGGGGCAAAAGTGAGCACTGTTACCTTCTAGTAGGATTTGGTTTGCTAAGGCATTGTGGATGGGGATGTCAGATAAAGTAGGTGTAAGCACCTGACTCCAAAGGATGCATGTTCAAATACAGTGATAGAAGGTCTTTTTTTATTTGGAGTTAATGCCTAAACTTAACCTTGGAACAATACAGAGAAGTAACCAAACACTTTGAAATTTGACATTTGGAACAATTTTGAAATGTTATCTTTGAGAAACATGGATGAACCTAATTCTAATCTAATTCTGACATGAGACTGTAAGAGCTTGTTGCGACAGCCACCTTCATTCAAGGATACAACCTGTGTATCCTACCTCGAAAGAGTTTTGTAATCTGCCAGACCCCCTTTGAATCAGTTTTTGTTTTGTCAGATGAGAAAAATATACACAAGTTTAAAAACAATATTCTACTGATTGTTTTATCTATAACATGTCTTGCACAACTAACTTCATTTGTTTTGATCACTTTCCATATTTATTTTGGGATCCACCCATCTAAAGGTAATTTATTATGGGATCCACCCCTCTAAAGGTCATTTATTATGGGATCCACCACTCTAAAGGTAATTTATTTTGGGATCCACCCCTCTAAAGGTCATTTATTTTGGGATCCACCTCTCTAAAGGTAATTTATTATGGGATCCACCACTCTAAAGGTAATTTATTATGGGATCCACCCCTCTAAAGGTCATTTATTATGGGATTCACCACTCTAAATGTCATTTATTATGGGATCCACCACTCTAAAGGTAATTTATTTTGGGATCCACCCCTCTAAAGGTCATTTATTTTGGGATCCACCACTCTAAAGGTCATTTATTATGGGATCCACCACTCTAAAGGTAATTTATTTTGGGATCCACCCCTCTAAAGGTCATTTATTATGGGATCCACCACTCTAAAGGTAATTTGCCTAATGACACGCATGGTGAAGGTACGTCTCATTTCAAGCACATTTCCATCCACAGTAACTCTCCTCGCCGACTCACCTCGACTAACTTTGACCTTTTTCAAAAGGAGGTGAGAGAGGATGGAGGAGAGAGGATGGAGGAGAGAGGACAGAGGATGGAGGAGAGAGGACGCAGGAGGTGAGAGAGGACAGAGGAGAGAGGACAGAGGTTGGAGGAGAGAGGACGCAGGAGGTGAGAGAGGACAGAGGAGAGAGGACAGAGGTTGGAGGAGAGAGGACGCAGGAGGTGGAGAGGACAGAGGAGAGAGGACGGAGGAGAGAGGATGGAGGAGAGAGGATGCAGGAGGTGAGAGAGGACAGAGGTGAGAGGATGGAGGAGAGAAGACGCAGGAGGTGAGAGAGGACAGAGGAGAGAGGACGGAGGAGAGAGGACGGAGGAGAGAAGACACAGGAAGTGAGAGAGGACAGAGGAGAGAGGATGGAGGAGAGAAGATGCAGGTGGTGAGAGAGGACAGAAGAGAGAGGATGGAGGAGAGAGGACGGAGGAGAGAAGACGCAGGAGGTGAGAGAGGACAGAGGAGAGAGGATGGAGGAGAGAAGACGCAGGAGAGAGGATGCAGGAGGTGAGAGAGGACGGAGGAGAGAGGACGGAGGAGAGAGGACGCAGGAGGTGAGAGAGGACGGAGGAGAGAGGACGGAGGAGAGAGGACGGAGGAGAGAGGACACAGGAGGTGAGTAAATCTAATTGTTAAAAGGCCTTGATCTCCTCTCCTCTCCTCTGGTCACCAAACAGCTGTGAAGAACTTCCTGTGTCTGTTGCCCTGACAACCAACCGCTGCTTCTTGGACCCCTGTTGGTGCAGACGATTACTGCAGCGATGTTTGGAGCGTGCTCAGTTTGGAACGCTCTGTAGCTTGATGTTATGGCGGTAGCATGCTGAGCTTCACTTGTTCTGACTGTCAAACACAGGCATGACTTAACGAGCCCTCAACAGGTGGGGGGGAGTGTGGGAAAGAGAGGGGAAATGAGACAGGAGTGTGGGAAAGAGAGAGGGAATGGGAGAGGAGTGTGGGAAAGAGAGAGGGAATGGAGAGGAGTGTGGGAAAGAGAGGGGGAATGGGAGAGGAGTGTGGGAAAGAGAGGGGGAATGGGAGAGGAGTGTGGGAAAGAGAGGGGGAATGGGAGAGGAGTGTGGGAAAGAGAGGGGGAATGGTAGAGGAGTTTGGGAAAGAGAGGGGGAATGGGAGAGGAGTGTGGGAAAGAGAGAGGGAATGGGAGAGGAGTGTGGGAAAGAGATGGGGAATGGTAGAGGAGTGTGGGAAAGAGAGAGGGAATGGGAGAGGAGTGTGGGAAAGAGAGGGGGAATGGGAAAAGACATGAAAGAACAGAAGAGAGAGAGAGGAAAATAAAAATAAATACAACTTAGTCGACCTGCTCATTCTTCTCTGTAATGACACCTTGATAGGACTGTAAGAGAAGGCATAGAACATACATCAAGGGAAATTTTCCCAATCAAATAAAGGAAGAGTCTACCTCCTACTTCATGCTCCCAGAGTGTGTTGAGAACATCAGTATACTCCCATTCCTCCTAGTTAACCTTGATGCTCAGGGTGGGTGAGGTTGTTACGGATCCCCTGATCAGTCCAGATCGCTCTGATTGCTTTTATTTGACTAAATCTGAATGAGTTTACCTTCCAACCTGGTCACCACTTTCCTAGGTTCCTCCTGTTATGATTTCCCCTGAGCTCTGCCTCTCTTTGAACCATGTGTGTCTGTGTGTGTGTGTGTGTATGTGTATGTGTGTGTGTGTGTGTGTGTGTGTGTGTGTGTGTGTGTGTGTGTGTGTGTGTGTGTGTGTGTGTGTGTGTGTGTGTGTGTGTGTGTGTGTGTGTGTGTGTGTGTGTTTAATGACGTTTGTCCCTCATGAGACTCTGTAGATGTGGAAGCCTATTTCACTTCCTCAAAGTCTCCAGAATTAATAACTCAAGAAATCTGCCTTTTTTGCCGAGGATGTTTTAGTTGCAAGCTTGTGTATCTAACTAAAGGTGTTTGGTGCAGTATTTCTCAAGTAAAAAAATGTGAGACTTGTCTTATGTAAACAAGGCAGGCAGGTCTGTCTCGCTGTCTATGCTATCGGATAGAGAGCAATCAACGCAGCTGTTCATCTCAAGTTAGTGGGCAAATGTACATCGTCAAATCAAAACCCAACCTTCATTTACCCATTGTGACACACGGATGTTCCAAACTCTGTTTTAGATGAGACCAAAATGATCCTATTTACACTTTGTAGTCAAGTTTGACTCTAGAATAACTGTTTCTGACTCATATCAATACCACATAGGCCATATTCAAAGGGATTCGTTGCTTTTTAAAGGCAGTCGGTCTTCAACCCCTGTCTGCTCAGTTGAACCAGCAGAGCAGTGTTTCTTGCACACAGAAACTGGCTCCATATTTCACTGCGGATGACTAACGAGCCGGGCCTGAACACTATACATGATTTAGTATTTACACAACAAGATTTATGACCTGAGGTGGCTCTGAGATGCCAGCCATGAAGAGGTAGACTATAGCTACAGTATCTTATCACAGGTAGTGGAGGGAACATGGTTATTGTGATGAGATAGACACTAGTATTACACATGCTTTAAAGTACTGTAGAACCTACTGCCACAAAGTGGACTCTCCTCACGTAGAGAGATGCATGCGCACACACACACACACACACACACACACACACACACACACACACACACACACACACACACACACACACACACACACACACACACACACATATCCCATCAGATTTCTATAGGCTAACAGAGTGATGGCCTCTATTTAAAAAAATGAGGATCCCATCAAATTTCTATAGGCTAACAGAGTGATGGCCTCTATTAAAAAGATGAGGATCCCATCAGATTTCTATAGGCTAACAGAGTGATGGCCTCTATTTAAAAAATGAGGATCCCGTCAGATTTCTGTAGGCTAGTAGGCCAACTATATTCATTAATCAACTTTCCTGGTATTAAGCACATTGCTTATCTTTACAACAGGAGTATAGCCTACCTGGCTGGCATGAACAAATAAAAACATTGCAGCGACACAAAGGGGTTGCATCAACAGCTGCTTGTCAAATTGTGAATGAGAGACTGATGAAGTGTGTGCAGCCTGCACAAAAAAACAAAGCAGAGCTCATGCCGTTCATGCAACTTTTTTCAAATCATCATTAGTCTCTCATCATGCAGCTTTAGAATGTATTAAAAATCTAAACATATAGTCCAACATTTGTATCACAACTAACATAAATCACTATAAATTAAGCATATAGGACTACCTGTTTCAGCTCAACACAGAATGCATGTGCTCACTCCCTCAAATCATTTGGAGAAAAAATCCTTTCTATTTTATTCAGCTTTGTTCAATTGCTTTCTTCATAATATAAAATAATACAAAATAATGCCACGGAATTCTAAGAAAATCGTGTCTGCTAAATGAACTAGCGCAGCCCACAGACATATGGAACAGCCAGAACTAGCGCAGCCCACAGACATATGGAACAGCCAGAACTAGCGCAGCCCACAGACATATGGAACAGCCAGAACTAGCGCAGCCCACAGACATATGGAACAGCCAGAACTAGCGCAGCCCACAGACATATGGAACAGCCAGAACTAGCGCAGCCCACAGACACATGGAACAGCCAGAACTAGTGCAGCCCGCAGACACGTGGAACAGCCAGAACTAGCGCAGCCCACAGACACATGGAACAGCCAGAACTAGCGCAGCCCACAGACACATGGAACAGCCAGAACTAGCGCAGCCCACAGACACATGGAACAGCCAGAACTAGCGCAGCCCACAGACACATGGAACAGCCAGAAGTAGCGCAGCCCACAGACATATGGAACAGCCAGAACTAGCGCAGCCCACAGACATATGGAAAAGTCAGAACTAGCGCAGCCCACAGACATATGGAACAGCCAGAACTAGCGCAGCCCACAGACACATGGAACAGCCAGAACTAGCGCAGCCCACAGACACACAGATGACATGAGGACAACTCAGAGTATGCTTATCTGTTTTTCTGTTCTTCTGAAAACTACATTTTCTTCATATTTTCTTCATATTATAAATAAATAATAAATAATGGATTTATTGTGAAGGTGTAGGCTATATTTTGTTACGAGGCTTGTAGGCTATGTGTGGAAGCCAGGAGATGCTGAATGTGTTTATGTTAATTAACTGTCAATTACCGTGAGACTGGCAGTTATGCTTGACAATCACCAGCTGACAAAATTGTGACCACCACAGCCGTACTTATTCCCTCTGTGTCAATCTGTAGTCTTCCCTTTTCTACATCTGCTCTTCAGCTCTCCAAAATGTCCCTCTCTCCATCCCCCCCCATCCCCCCATTCTCTCCTGCCCTCCTTTCCCCTCTCTACATCTATGGGCATCAGTTCAGAGTCAAACACAGTGAAAATGTACTCATTATACAAGTCCTGTACTAGATTTTAGATTTATCAAGTCTCATTGAATCTTTCTCAAAGACTGTCTGGAACGTTAGCCAGGTAACTTCTTTAAATCTCCCAGACATCACCACCTCTGCTCCCAGTAACAGTGCAGATCAATCGTATTAATTCACAGCCCTCTGCAGTCTGTCGTTCAGAATGAGACTGCATGTTAAAAGCTGCTACTAATTGCAATGACATCGCTTCTGGCCATTCGCTGAACAGATTTGCATATCTCTCATTGGAATCAGGGAAGAGACCGATGTCTTTATTAAGTACAGCCTGCCTCTTTGATCTGGGTGAGTCTACTATTCCTGATTGAATCAGTTGATATGAAACTTTCAGCAATCCTTCTGTTTGCCCCAAAGAGGTATTGATGGGGATGCAATGCGCGTGTGTGTGTGTGTGTTTGTGTTTGTGTGTGTGTGTGTGTGTGTGTGTGTGAGTGTGTGTGTGTGTGTGTGTGTGTGTGTGTGTGTGTGTGTGTGTGTGTGTGTGTGTCTGCGTGCATGTGTACGTGCATGCATGTGTGTAATTAATGCACATTTTGTGTTGTGAGACACAGTCTGCCTCCAGTGACAGCTCAACTGATGCAACAGCAAACGGCAGCGAGAAACAGCTAACAACACTACTGGACTGCTCAAACAACACTACTGGACTTCTCAAACAACACTACTGGACTACTCAAACAACACTACTGGACTTCTCAAACAACACTACTGGACTACTCAAACAACACTACTGGACTTCTCAAACAACCCTACTGGACTACTCAAACAACACTACTGGACTACTCAAACAACCCTACTGGACTACTCAAACAACCCTACTGGACTACTCAAACAACCCTACTGGACTACTCAAACAACCCTACTGGACTACTCAAATAACCCTACTGGACTACTCAAACAACACTACTGGACTACTCAAACAACACTACTGGACTACTCAAACAACTGCTATAAAAACATCACTCACATAGACTGTTACCTCCCAAAACCTTCTGGTGATATTTCAGCCAGTCACACATTTCTGAAGTTTGCAGAGTTATTGAGATTGGCCGTGGGACTGTCACCGAGTTTGAGGACCAACAATCTTGGTAAATAGGGATATTGATGAATAGAGGGGTTGAAGGGTGAAATGAACACAGAGAGAGAGAGAGAGAGAGAGAGAGAGAGAGAGAGAGAGAGAGAGAGAGAGAGAGAGAGAGAGAGAGAGAGAGAGAGAGAGAGAGAGAGAGAGAGAGAGAGAGAGAGAGAGAGAGAGAGAGAGAGAGAGAGAGAGAGAGAGAGAGAGAGAGAGAGAGAGAGAGAGAGAGAGAGAGAGAGAGAGAGAGAGAGAGAGAGAGAGAGAGAGAGAGAGAGAGAGAAAAAGATGGGATGAAGTATAGCCTGCACTTTAGGAGAGTGAGACATCCCTGGAGAGTCTTATTTCTATCCTCTACCACCCCCCAACCCCCTCGCCTCCCCAGTCAGGAAGTCTATCCAGTTAAAGAATAGAAATGTCTGTTTGATTAGTAACAGCCTGAGAGTTCCATCTAGAAAACAGTGTTGAGTAGCTGTGTGTATGAGGTTGCATAACCTGTTGTGTAATAGCACTGCAGACATTATTCCTTTCAATTGATGCGTTTAAACAGCCCATAATATCTGACAGTAAACAGGTGCTTTCTGAAAGGCACTTTCACTCACTGGAGGTACTTGTTTTGTCCCAAAGAAATCCACCCGAACCCATTGTTCAGCATGCCAGACTGCTCAATCAGCCTAGTGGTTAGAGTGTTGGACCTGTTCAATCAGCCTAGTGGTTAGAGTGTTGGACCTGTGTTGGACCTGTTCAATCAGCCTAGTGGTTAGAGTGTTGGACTTGTGTTGGACCTGTTCAATCAGCCTAGTGGTTAGAGTGTTGGACTTGTGTTGGACCTGTTCAATCAGCCTAGTGGTTAGAGTGTTGGACCTGTTCAATCAGCCTAGTGGTTAGGGTGTTGGACTTGTGTTCAAACTGTTCAATCAGCCTAGTGGTTAGAGTGTTGGACTTGTGTTGGACCTGTTCAATCAGCCTAGTGGTTAGAGTGTTGGACTTGTGTTGGACCTGTTCAATCAGCCTAGTGGTTAGAGTGTTGGACTTGTGTTGGACCTGTTCAATCAGCCTAGTGGTTAGAGTGTTGGACTTGTGTTGGACCTGTTCAATCAGCCTAGTGGTTAGAGTGTTGGACTTGTGTTGGACCTGTTCAATCAGCCTAGTGGTTAGGGTGTTGGACTTGTGTTGGACCTGTTCAATCAGCCTAGTGGTTAGGGTGTTGGACTTGTGTTGGACCTGTTCAATCAGCCTAGTGGTTAGAGTGTTGGACCTGTTCAATCAGCCTAGTGGTTAGAGTGTTGGACTTGTGTTGGACCTGTTCAATCAGCCTAGTGGTTAGAGTGTTGGACTTGTGTTGGACCTGTTCAATCAGCCTAGTGGTTAGAGTGTTGGACTTGTGTTGGACCTGTTCAATCAGCCTAGTGGTTAGAGTGTTGGACTTGTGTTGGACCTGTTCAATCAGCCTAGTGGTTAGAGTGTTGGACCTGTTCAATCAGCCTAGTGGTTAGAGTGTTGGACTTGTGTTGGACCTGTTCAATCAGCCTCGTGGTTAGAGTGTTGGACTTGTGTTGGACCTGTTCAATCAGCCTAGTGGTTAGAGTGTTGGACTTGTGTTGGACCTGCTCAATCAGCCTAGTGGTTAGGGTGTTGGACTTGTGTTGGACCTGTTCAATCAGCCTAGTGGTTAGAGTGTTGGACTTGTGTTGGACCTGTTCAATCAGCCTAGTGGTTAGAGTGTTGGACTTGTGTTGGACCTGTTCAATCAGCCTAGTGGTTAGAGTGTTGGACTTGTGTTGGACCTGTTCAATCAGCCTAGTGGTTAGAGTGTTGGACTTGTGTTGGACCTGTTCAATCAGCCTAGTGGTTAGAGTGTTGGACTTGTGTTGGACCTGTTCAATCAGCCTAGTGGTTAGAGTGTTGGACTTGTGTTGGACCTGTTCAATCAGCCTAGTGGTTAGAGTGTTGGACTTGTGTTGGACCTGTTCAATCAGCCTAGTGGTTAGAGTGTTGGACTTGTGTTGGACCTGTTCAATCAGCCTAGTGGTTAGAGTGTTGGACCTGTTCAATCAGCCTAGTGGTTAGAGTGTTGGACCTGTGTTGGACCTGTTCAATCAGCCTAGTGGTTAGAGTGTTGGACTTGTGTTGGACCTGCTCAATCAGCCTAGTGGTTAGAGTGTTGGACTTGTGTTGGACCTGCTCAATCAGCCTAGTGGTTAGAGTGTTGGACTTGTGTTGGACCTGTTCAATCAGCCTAGTGGTTAGAGTGTTGGACTTGTGTTGGACCTGCTCAATCAGCCTAGTGGTTAGAGTGTTGGACTTGTGTTGGACCTGTTCAATCAGCCTAGTGGTTAGAGTGTTGGACTTGTGTTCAAACTGTTCAATCAGCCTAGTGGTTAGAGTGTTGGACTTGTGTTCAAACTGTTCAATCAGCCTAGTGGTTAGAGTGTTGGACTTGTGTTCAAACTGTTCAATCAGCCTAGTGGTTAGAGTGTTGGACCTGTTCAATCAGCCTAGTGGTTAGAGTGTTGGACCTGTTCAATCAGCCTAGTGGTTAGAGTGTTGGACTTGTGTTGGACCTGTTCAATCAGCCTCGTGGTTAGAGTGTTGGACTTGTGTTGGACCTGTTCAATCAGCCTAGTGGTTAGAGTGTTGGACTTGTGTTGGACCTGCTCAATCAGCCTAGTGGTTAGGGTGTTGGACTTGTGTTGGACCTGTTCAATCAGCCTAGTGGTTAGAGTGTTGGACTTGTGTTGGACCTGTTCAATCAGCCTAGTGGTTAGAGTGTTGGACTTGTGTTGGACCTGTTCAATCAGCCTAGTGGTTAGAGTGTTGGACTTGTGTTGGACCTGTTCAATCAGCCTAGTGGTTAGAGTGTTGGACTTGTGTTGGACCTGTTCAATCAGCCTAGTGGTTAGAGTGTTGGACTTGTGTTGGACCTGCTCAATCAGCCTAGTGGTTAGAGTGTTGGACTTGTGTTGGACCTGTTCAATCAGCCTAGTGGTTAGAGTGTTGGACTTGTGTTGGACCTGCTCAATCAGCCTAGTGGTTAGAGTGTTGGACCTGTTCAATCAGCCTAGTGGTTAGAGTGTTGGACTTGTGTTGGACCTGTTCAATCAGCCTAGTGGTTAGGGTGTTGGACTTGTGTTGGACCTGTTCAATCAGCCTAGTGGTTAGAGTGTTGGACTTGTGTTGGACCTGTTCAATCAGCCTAGTGGTTAGAGTGTTGGACTTGTGTTGGACCTGTTCAATCAGCCTAGTGGTTAGAGTGTTGGACCTGTTCAATCAGCCTAGTGGTTAGAGTGTTGGACTTGTGTTGGACCTGTTCAATCAGCCTAGTGGTTAGGGTGTTGGACTTGTGTTGGACCTGTTCAATCAGCCTAGTGGTTAGAGTGTTGGACTTGTGTTGGACCTGTTCAATCAGCCTAGTGGTTAGAGTGTTGGACTTGTGTTGGACCTGTTCAATCAGCCTAGTGGTTAGGGTGTTGGACTTGTGTTGGACCTGTTCAATCAGCCTAGTGGTTAGGGTGTTGGACTTGTGTTGGACCTGTTCAATCAGCCTAGTGGTTAGAGTGTTGGACCTGTTCAATCAGCCTAGTGGTTAGAGTGTTGGACTTGTGTTGGACCTGTTCAATCAGCCTAGTGGTTAGGGTGTTGGACTTGTGTTGGATCTGTTCAATCAGCCTAGTGGTTAGAGTGTTGGACTTGTGTTGGACCTGTTCAATCAGCCTAGTGGTTAGAGTGTTGGACTTGTGTTGGACCTGTTCAATCAGCCTAGTGGTTAGGGTGTTGGACTTGTGTTGGACCTGTTCAATCAGCCTAGTGGTTAGGGTGTTGGACTTGTGTTGGACCTGTTCAATCAGCCTAGTGGTTAGGGTGTTGGACTTGTGTTGGACCTGTTCAATCAGCCTAGTGGTTAGAGTGTTGGACTTGTGTTGGACCTGTTCAATCAGCCTAGTGGTTAGAGTGTTGGACTTGTGTTGGACCTGCTCAATCAGCCTAGTGGTTAGAGTGTTGGACTTGTGTTGGACCTGTTCAATCAGCCTAGTGGTTAGGGTGTTGGACCTGTTCAATCAGCCTAGTGGTTAGAGTGTTGGACTTGTGTTGGACCTGTTCAATCAGCCTAGTGGTTAGAGTGTTGGACTTGTGTTGGACCTGTTCAATCAGCCTAGTGGTTAGAGTGTTGGACCTGTTCAATCAGCCTAGTGGTTAGAGTGTTGGACTTGTGTTGGACCTGTTCAATCAGCCTAGTGGTTAGAGTGTTGGACTTGTGTTGGACCTGTTCAATCAGCCTAGTGGTTAGAGTGTTGGACTTGTGTTGGACCTGTTCAATCAGCCTAGTGGTTAGAGTGTTGGACTTGTGTTGGACCTGTTCAATCAGCCTAGTGGTTAGAGTGTTGGACTTGTGTTGGACCTGTTCAATCAGCCTAGTGGTTAGAGTGTTGGACTTGTGTTGGACCTGTTCAATCAGCCTAGTGGTTAGGGTGTTGGACTTGTGTTGGACCTGCTCAATCAGCCTAGTGGTTAGAGTGTTGGACTTGTGTTGGACCTGTTCAATCAGCCTAGTGGTTAGGGTGTTGGACCTGTTCAATCAGCCTAGTGGTTAGAGTGTTGGACTTGTGTTGGACCTGTTCAATCAGCCTAGTGGTTAGAGTGTTGGACTTGTGTTGGACCTGTTCAATCAGCCTAGTGGTTAGAGTGTTGGACTTGTGTTGGACCTGTTCAATCAGCCTAGTGGTTAGGGTGTTGGACCTGTTCAATCAGCCTAGTGGTTAGAGTGTTGGACTTGTGTTGGACCTGTTCAATCAGCCTAGTGGTTAGGGTGTTGGACTTGTGTTGGACCTGTTCAATCAGCCTAGTGGTTAGAGTGTTGGACTTGTGTTGGACCTGCTCAATCAGCCTCGTGGTTAGGGTGTTGGCTTGTGTTGGACCTGTTCAATCAGCCTAGTGGTTAGAGTGTTGGACTTGTGTTGGACCTGTTCAATCAGCCTAGTGGTTAGGGTGTTGGACTTGTGTTGGACCTGTTCAATCAGCCTAGTGGTTAGAGTGTTGGACTTGTGTTGGACCTGTTCAATCAGCCTAGTGGTTAGAGTGTTGGACTTGTGTTGGACCTGCTCAATCAGCCTCGTGGTTAGGGTGTTGGCTTGTGTTGGACCTGTTCAATCAGCCTAGTGGTTAGAGTGTTGGACTTGTGTTGGACCTGTTCAATCAGCCTAGTGGTTAGAGTGTTGGACCTGTGTTGGACCTGTTCAATCAGCCTAGTGGTTAGAGTGTTGGACTTGTGTTGGACCTGTTCAATCAGCCTAGTGGTTAGAGTGTTGGACCTGTTCAATCAGCCTAGTGGTTAGAGTGTTGGACTTGTGTTGGACCTGTTCAATCAGCCTAGTGGTTAGAGTGTTGGACTTGTGTTGGACCTGTTCAATCAGCCTAGTGGTTAGAGTGTTGGACTTGTGTTGGACCTGCTCAATCAGCCTAGTGGTTAGAGTGTTGGACCTGTTCAATCAGCCTAGTGGTTAGAGTGTTGGACTTGTGTTGGACCTGTTCAATCAGCCTAGTGGTTAGAGTGTTGGACTTGTGTTGGACCTGCTCAATCAGCCTAGTGGTTAGAGTGTTGGACCTGTTCAATCAGCCTAGTGGTTAGAGTGTTGGACCTGTTCAATCAGCCTAGTGGTTAGAGTGTTGGACTTGTGTTGGACCTGTTCAATCAGCCTAGTGGTTAGAGTGTTGGACTTGTGTTGGACCTGTTCAATCAGCCTAGTGGTTAGAGTGTTGGACTTGTGTTGGACCTGTTCAATCAGCCTAGTGGTTAGGGTGTTGGACTTGTGTTGGACCTGCTCAATCAGCCTAGTGGTTAGAGTGTTGGACTTGTGTTGGACCTGTTCAATCAGCCTCGTGGTTAGAGTGTTGGACCTGTTCAATCAGCCTAGTGGTTAGGGTGTTGGACTTGTGTTGGACCTGTTCAATCAGCCTAGTGGTTAGAGTGTTGGACTTGTGTTGGACCTGTTCAATCAGCCTAGTGGTTAGAGTGTTGGACTTGTGTTGGACCTGTTCAATCAGCCTAGTGGTTAGAGTGTTGGACTTGTGTTGGACCTGTTCAATCAGCCTAGTGGTTAGGGTGTTGGACTTGTGTTGGACCTGTTCAATCAGCCTAGTGGTTAGGGTGTTGGACTTGTGTTGGACCTGCTCAATCAGCCTAGTGGTTAGAGTGTTGGACCTGTTCAATCAGCCTAGTGGTTAGAGTGTTGGACCTGTTCAATCAGCCTAGTGGTTAGAGTGTTGGACTTGTGTTGGACCTGTTCAATCAGCCTAGTGGTTAGAGTGTTGGACTTGTGTTGGACCTGTTCAATCAGCCTAGTGGTTAGAGTGTTGGACTTGTGTTGGACCTGTTCAATCAGCCTAGTGGTTAGAGTGTTGGACTTGTGTTGGACCTGTTCAATCAGCCTAGTGGTTAGAGTGTTGGACTTGTGTTGGACCTGTTCAATCAGCCTAGTGGTTAGAGTGTTGGACTTGTGTTGGACCTGTTCAATCAGCCTAGTGGTTAGGGTGTTGGACTTGTGTTGGACCTGTTCAATCAGCCTAGTGGTTAGAGTGTTGGACTTGTGTTGGACCTGTTCAATCAGCCTAGTGGTTAGGGTGTTGGACTTGTGTTGGACCTGTTCAATCAGCCTAGTGGTTAGAGTGTTGGACTTGTGTTGGACCTGTTCAATCAGCCTAGTGGTTAGAGTGTTGGACTTGTGTTGGACCTGTTCAATCAGCCTCGTGGTTAGAGTGTTGGACTTGTGTTGGACCTGTTCAATCAGCCTAGTGGTTAGGGTGTTGGACCTGCTCAATCAGCCTAGTGGTTAGGGTGTTGGACTTGTAACAGAAAGGTTGCAAGTCAACTCACCGAACTGACAAGCTAAGAAAGTGTTGTTCTTCCCCTGAACACTGTTAACCCACTGTTCCTAAGCCATCATTGAAAATAAGAATTTGTCCTTAACTGACTTGCCTAGATAAAAAAAAAAAAGGTAAGGGGGAGTGAGAAAGTTTACTGTTCATTCTTATTGTTTATTCCACTTTTGTTAATGATCTTTTTCACTTTCTTTGGCAATGTAAACATATGTTTCCATGCCAATATAGCCCTAAAATTGAAAGTAATTGAATTGAATTGAAAGAGAGCAAGGGAGAGAGTGAGTGTGACAGCGAGAGCGAGAAAGATTGAGTGTGTGTGTGGTGTGCTCCAGTCAATAATTTATGTGTGTTATGTGTGTCCTCTTACACCTTGGCTTTTCTGGCAGAGAGCAGAGCAGTGTCAACATTAATAAGTGAAGAGCCACAGTCTTAGGTGTAACACACACACACACACACATACACACGGAACACACACACATAGCGTAACCCATCGACATATGGCATAGCCAGGTCAGGACCTAACATAAGGACAACTCAGAGGGTGCTATTCTGTTCTTCTGAAATAGATAGACTACATTTCCTTCACATCATGTTTCTTTAGACCTGTCTACAATAAATAATGGATTTGTTGTGAAGATGTAGGCTATATTTTATTACTAGCTTGTAGGCTATGTGTAGAAGCCAAGAGATTCTAAATGTGTTTATGTTAATTAACGGTCAATTACCGTGAGGCTGGCAGTTATTTGTTTGACAATCACTGACGGACACACTGAACACACACACACACACACACACACACAAACACACACACACACACCCACCCACACACACACACACACACACACACACACACACACACACACACACACACACACACACACACACACACACACACACACACACACACACATACACACTGAGCACGAACCGATGCTGGCACTAAGACTACACTCAACAAGATGTATAAGCAAACAAGAAAATGAGGCTGCGCTCATAGTAGCCGGTGACTTTAATGCAGGGAAACTGAAATACATCTGAACTATCTTCTACCATCATGTCACCTGTGCAACTAGTGGAGAAAACTCTCTAGATCACCTTTACTCCACACCCAAACATATACAAAGCTCTCCCTCAGCCTCCATTTGGCAAATCTGATCATAAATCTATCCTCCTGATTCCTGCTTACAAGCAAAAACTCAAACAGGAAGTACCAGTGATGTGCCCAATACAGAAGTGGTCCGATGAAGCGGATGCTAAACTATAGGACTGTTTTGCTAACACAGACTGGTATGTTCCGGGATTCATTCAATGGCATTGAGGAGTTTACCATATCAGTCACCGGCCTTATTATCAAGTGCATAAACAATGTCATCCCCACAGTAACAGTACGTACATATCCATACCAGATTCCATGGATTACAGGCAACATCCGCAATGAAATAAAAAGCGTGGGACAGTGGAGCGGGACACTAATTCGGACACATATAAGAAACCCCACTACAGGTAAAGCGTCAATACAGGACAAATCTTACTTTACCGGCTCTGACCCTCATTGGATGTGGCAGGGCTTGAAACTATCATGGATTACAAAGGGAAGCCCAGTTGCGGGCTTACCAGAAGAGCTAAATGCATTCTATGTCCGTTTCGAAGCAAGCAACACCGAACCATGCATGAGAACACCAGCTGTTCTGGACGACTGTGTGATCACGCTCTTGTAGCCGATGTGAGTAAGGCCAGATGGATTACCAGGACGCATACTCAGAGCATCCGCTGACAAGTTGGCAAGTGTCTTCACTGACATTTTCAACCTTTCCCTGACTCAGTCTGTAATACCTGCATGTTTCAAGCAGACCACCATAGTCTCTGTGCCCAAGAACGGCAAAGTAACCTGTCTAAATGACTATCGCCCTGTAGCACTCACATCTGCTCACCAAGCTCATCACTAAGCTAAGGACCCTGGGACTGAACACCTCCCTCTGCAACTGGATCCTGGACTTAATGACGGGCCACGCCTAGGTGGTGAAGGTAGGCAATAACACTTCTGCCATCAACACAGGAGGGCCCTCAAGGGTGTGTGCTTAGTCCTCTCCTGTACTCCCTTTTTCACCCACGACTGTTGGGCAGTGCATGACTCCAACACCATCATTAAGTTTGCTGACGACATGACGGTGGTAGGCCTGATCACCGACGATGATGAGATAGCGTACAGGGAGGAGGTCAGAGACCTGGCAGCGTGGTGCCAGAACAACAACACCTTTCTCACCGACAGTAAGCCCAAGGAGCTGATCGTGAACTAAATGTAACGGAGGGCGAAGCACGCCCCTATTCACATCCACAGGGCTGAAGTGGAGTGGTCAAGAGCTTCAAGTTCATCTGCGTCCATACCACTAAGGATCTATCATGGTCCACACACACCAACACAGTCATGACGAGGGCAGGACAACTCCTCTCCCCACTCGGGAAGCTAAAAAGATTTGACATCAGATCCTCAACAAGTTCTACAGCTGCACCACTGAGAGCATCTTGACTGGCTGCATCACTGCTTGGTATGGCCACGTTTTGGCCTCCGACCGCAGGCCGAGCTCCCTGTCATTCAGCACCTCTATACAAGGCGATGTCAGAGGAAGGCCCTAAGAATTATCAGGACTCCAGTCACCAAAGTTATAGACTATTCTCTCTGCTACCGCAGAGCAAGGGGTACCGATGCACCAAGTCTGGAACCAACAGGACCTTGAACAGGTTCTACCCCAAAGCAATAAGATTGCTAAATAATTAGTTAAATAGTTAACCAAATAGATATCCGGACTATCTGCATTGACCCTTTTTGACTAATGACATATGCTGTTGCAAATGTTTATTATCTATCCTGATGCCTAGTCACTTTATTCCTAGTTATATGTACGTACAGTTGAAGTTGCAAGTTTACTCACACTTAGGTTGGAGTCATTAAAACTTGTTTTTCAACCACTCCACAAATGTCTTGTTAACAAGCTACAGTGGGTCAAAAACAAAAATATTTAGTCAGCCACCAATTGTGCAAGGCCTGTAATTTTCATCATAGGTACACTTCAACTATGACAGACGAAATGAGAAAAAAAAAATCGAGAAAATCACATTGTACGATTTTTAATTAATTTATTTGCAAATTATGGTGGAAAATAAGTATTTGGTCAATAACAAAAGTGTATCTCAATACTTTGTTATATACCCTTTGTTGGTAATGACAGAGGTCAAACGTTTTCTGTAAGTCTTCACAAGGTTTTCACACACTGTTGCTGGTATTTTGGCCCATTCCTCTATACAGATCTCCTCTAGAGCAGTGATGTTTTGGGGCTGTTGCTGGGCAACACGGACTTTCAACTCCCTCCAAAAACGTTCTATGGGGTTGATATCTGGAGACTTGCTAGGCCACTCCAGGACCTTGAAATGCTTCTTACGAAGCCACTCCTTCGTTGCCCGGGCGGTGTGTTTGGGATCATTGTCATGCTGAAAGACCCAGCCACGTTTCATTTTCAATGCCCTTGCTGATGGAAGGAGGTTTTCACTCAAAATCTCACGATACAGGCCCCATTCATTCTTTCCTTTACACGGATCAGTGGTCCTGGTCCCTTTGCAGAAAAACAGCCCCAAAGCATAATGTTTCCACCCCCATGCTTCACAGTAGGTATGGTGTTCTTTGGATGCAACTCAGCATTCTTTGTCCTCCAAACACGACGAGTTGAGTTTTTACCAAAAAGTTATATTTTGGTTTCATCTGACCATATGACATTCTCCCAATCTTCTTCTGGATCATCCAAATGCTCTCTAGCAAACTTCAGACGGGCCTGGACATGTACTGGCTTAAGCTGGGGGACACGTCTGGCACTGCAGGATTTGAGTCCCTGGCGGTGTAGTGTGTTACTGATGGTAGGCTTTGTTACTTTGGTCCCAGCTCTCTGCAGGTCATTCACCCCGTGTGGTTCTGGGATTTTTGCTCACCGTTATTGTGATCATTTTTACCCCACGGGGTGAGATCTTGCGTGGAGCCCCAGATCAAGGGAGATTATCAGTGGTCTTGTATGTCTTCCATTTCCTAATAATTGCTCCCACAGTTGATTTCTTCAAACCAAGCTGCTTACCTGTTGCAGATTCAGTCTTCCCAGCCTGGTGCAGGTCTACAATTTTGTTTCTGGTATCCTTTGACAGCTCTTTGGTTTTGGCCATAGTGGAATTTGGAGTGTGACTGTTTGAGGTTGTGTACTTTTATACTGATAACAAGTTCAAACAGGTGCCATTAATACAGATAACGAGTGGAGGACAGAGGAGCCTCTTAAAGAAGAAGTTACAGGTCTGAGAGTGACAGAAATCTTGCTTGTTTGTAGGTGACCAAATACTTATTTTCCCCCATAATTTGCAAATAAATACATTAAAAATCCTACAATGTGATTTTCTGGATTTTTTTTCTCATTTTGTCTGTCATAGTTGAAGTGTACCTATGATGAAAATTACAGGCCTCTCTCATATTTTTAAGTGTGAGAACTTGCACAATTGGTGACTGACTAAATACTTTTTTGCCCCACTGTATAGTTTTGGCAAGTCGATTAGGACATCTACTTTGTGCATGACACAAGTAATTTTCCAGCAATTGTTTACAGACAGATTATTTCACTTAACATTCACTGTATCACAATTCCAGTGGGTCAGAAGTGTACATACACTAAGTTGATTGTGCCTTTAAATAGCTTTGAAAATTCCAGAAAATAATGTCATGGCTTTAGAAGCTTCTGATAGGCTAATTGACATAATTTTAGCCAAGTAGAGGTGTACCTGTGGATGTATTTTAAGGCCTACCTTCAAACTCAGTGCCTCTTTGCTTGACATCATGGGAAAATCAAAAGAAATCAGCTAAGACCTCAGTAAATAAATTGTAAACCTCCACAAGTCTGGTTCATCCTTGGGAGCAATTTCCAAATGCCTGAAGGTACCACGTTCATCTGTACAAGAAATAGCACGCAAGTATAAACACCATGGGACCACGCAGCCATCATACCGCTCAGGAAGGAGACGCGTTCTGACTCCTATAGATGAACGTACTTTGGTGCGAAAAGTGCAAATCAATCCCAGAATAACAGCAAAGGACCTTGTGAAGATGCTGGTACAAAAGTATTTATATCCACAGTAAAACGAGTCCTATATCGACATAACTTGAAAGGCCGCTCAGCAACGAAGAAGCCACTGCTCCGAAACCTGCCGTAAAAAAAGCCAGACTACGGTTTGCAACTGCACATGTGGACAAAGATCGTACTTTTTGGTGAAATGTCCTCTGGTCTGATGAAAGAAAAATAGAACTGTTTGGCCATAATGACCATCGTTATGTTTGGAGGAAAAAGGGGGTGGCTTGCAATTTACAATTTAAATTTACAATTTAAAGGCAATGCTACCAAATACTAATTGAGTGTATGTAAACTTCTGACCCACTGGGATGGGATGAAAGAAAGAAAAACTGAAATAAATCATTATCTCTACCGTTATTCTGACATTTCACATTGTTAAAATAAAGTGATGATCCTAACTGACCTAAGACAGAGAATTTTTACTGGGATTAAATGTCAGGAATTGTGAAAAACTGAGTTTAAACGTATTTGGCTAAGGACATGTAAACTTCCGACTTCAACTGTATCTACCTCAATTACCTCGTATCCCTGCATATCGACTCATTACAGGTACCCCTTGTATATAGCCAAGTTATCATTACTCATTGTGTATTTATTATAAAATTATTATTTTTAACTTTTCTATTAATTCTCTATTTTCTCTCTGCGTTGTTGGAAAGGACCCGCAAGTAAGTATTTCACTGTCATTGTTAACGCAGCATGTGACGAATACAATTACATTTGATTCATTTGATTAGTCCTTCCCAGCTGGGACAGGACTTTGACATCATTCACAATCGTAATGTGTGTGTGTGTGCGTGTGTGTGTGTGTGTGTGTGTGTGTGTGTGTGTGTGTGTGTGTGTGTGTGTGTGTGTGTGTGTGTGTGTGTGTGTGTGTGCATGTGTAAAAATGCTTCAAAACAGAATGCATGTATTTAGTCTAGGCTGCTCCCATCTTGGCTTTGTTGCGATAACAGCTCAGTCATTCTATACATCTCAATAAGACCCCAGTCATATAGATTGATTAATCCCACAGGAGAGGAGCACACACACACATACACACACACAAACACGCACACAGGAGAGCAGCAGAGCAGCAGGCCCAAAAGACTGAGTTGTGTGTTCAGGGACAGAATGCAAAGGTCCTGCTAGTCTAAAAGTCAACGGAATGTGTCCCAGTAGGATGAAGTGTCAGACAACACTGATGGCTCCCTACACTACACCACAGCCCAAACAGTCTTGTGATATGTCTATTATAGACAACACTGATGGCTCCCTACACTACACCACAGCCCCAACAGTCTTGTGATATGTCTATTATAGACAACACTGATGGCTCCCTACACTACACCACAGCCCCAACAGTCCTGTGATATGTCTATTATAGACAACACTGATGGCTCCCTACACT
>NC_143037.1:68085000-68107500 GCF_057628025.1 Oncorhynchus mykiss | reverse complement strand
CTTCCTCTGTCTGTTTGTCTGTCTCTCTTCCTCTGTATGTTTGTCTGTCTCTCTTCCTCCATGTATGTTTGTCTGTCTCTCTTCCTCTCTGTCTGTTTGTCTGTCTCTCTTCCTCTGTCTGTTTGTCTGTCTCTCTTCCTCTCTGTCTGTTTGTCTGTCTCTTCCTCTGTCTGTTTGTCTGTCTCTCTTCCTCTCTGTCTGTTTGTCTGTCTCTCTTCCTCTGTCTGTTTGTCTGTCTCTCTTCCTCTGTCTGTTTGTCTGTCTCTCTTCCTCTCTGTCTGTTTGTCTGTCTCTTCCTCTGTCTGGTTGTCTGTCTCTCTTCCTCTCTGTCTGTTTGTCTGTCTCTCTTCCTCTCTGTCTGTTTGTCTGTCTCTTCCTCTGTCTGTTTGTCTGTCTCTCTTCCTCTCTGTCTGTTTGTCTGTCCCTCGTCCTCTCTGTCTGTTTGTCTGTCTCTCTTCCTCTCTGTCTGTTTGTCTGTCTCTTCCTCTGTCTGTTTGTCTGTCTCTCTTCCTCTGTCTGTTTGTCTGTCTCTCTTCCTCTGTCTGTTTGTCTGTCTCTCTTCCTCCATGTATGTTTGTCTGTCACTCTTCCTCTCTGTCTGTTTGTCTGTCTCTCTTCCTCTGTCTGTTTGTCTGTCTCTTCTTCTCTGTCTGTTTGTCTGTCTCTCTTCCTCTCTGTCTGTTTGTCTGTCTCTTCCTCTGTCTGTTTGTCTGTCTCTCTTCCTCTCTGTCTTTTTGTCTGTCCCTCGTCCTCTCTGTCTGTTTGTCTGTCTCTCTTCCTCTCTGTCTGTTTGTCTGTCTCTTCCTCTGTCTGTTTGTCTGTCTCTCTTCCTCTGTCTGTTTGTCTGTCTCTCTTCCTCTGTCTGTTTGTCTGTCTCTCTTACTCTGTCTGTTTGTCTGTCTCTCTTCCTCTGTATGTTTGTATGTCTCTCTTCCTCTGTCTGTTTGTATGTCTCTCTTCCTCTGTCTGTTTGTCTGTCTCTCTTCCTTTGTCTGTTTGTCTGTCTCTCTTCCTTTGTCTGTTTGTCTGTCTCTCTTCCTCTCTGTCTGTTTGTCTGTCTCTTCCTCTGTCTGTTTGTATGTCTCTCTTCCTCTCTGTCTGTTTGTCTGTCTCTTCCTCTGTCTGTTTGTCTGTCTCTCTTCCTCTCTGTCTGTTTGTATTTCTCTCTTCCTCTCTGTCTGTTTGTCTGTCTCTCTTACTCTGTCTGTTTGTCTGTCTCTCTTCCTCTGTATGTTTGTATGTCTCTCTTCCTCTGTCTGTTTTTCTGTCTCTCTTCCTCTGTCTGTTTGTCTGTCTCTCTTCCTCTCTGTCTGTTTGTCTGTCTCTTCCTCTGTCTGTTTGTCTGTCTCTCTTCCTCTCTGTCTGTTTGTCTGTCTCTCTTCCTCTCTGTCTGTTTGTCTGTCTCTCTTCCTCTGTCTGTTTGTCTGTCTCTCTTCCTCTGTCTTTCTCCCCTTTCCCTTCATTTTCTCTCACACTAAGTTTTTCTTATGGGAGCTATAAAGAGTCAAAGTCGAAATCTAGGTTGTGTGTGTGTGTGTGTGTGTGTGTGTGTGTGTGTGTGTGTGTGTGTGTGTGTGTCTGCGGTGAGAAAGAGAAACAGCAAGAGGGTGAGTTTCCTTCTGGTGTGAGCTTGCATGTGAATTAGAGTGACCTTGCATTACTTATGCCTGCCAGTAATATGAGCGCCATCTGCAGCTATAACAAGTATGAATACATGATACTGAACAGTGGCGGGTTCACACACTCACATACACACACGAGGAGAGAGTACAGGACAAGAGGAGAAGAGCAGAGAATAGACAAAGAGGAGTATTTGGGTAACATTATTGGAACTAATATTACATTTTGTATTACATACAGTTTAAAAAACTTATCTCAGGAACTGTGAAGTGCCTAAGCACACAGAGAACCCTCTCTCAACATTCCAGCAACCAACAAACATGGACATTCTTTTGCTGTCAACACTCAGCTTCATGGAGTCACACTGTTCACTGTCCTCACACTGACACACAACAGTGGCCATCCCGGATTCACACAATCACACAGTGGGTTAAAATGAAATACAGCCAACAGCAATCAGATCAGGCTGCTGTTATGATCAGAGTCAGAGAGAGAGAGAGTTTGATATCTCACTTTGCCATTTATCCAGAGCAACGTTACAGGAGCAATTCGAGTTAAGTGCCTTGCTCAAGGGCACATCAACAGATTTTGAACCGCCGACCTTTCGGCTAGAGAGAGAGATGGAGGGAGCGAGAGCAAGGGAGAAGGAAAGAAGAAGAGATGGAGGGAGAGAGAGCAAGGGAGGAGAGAATAAGAGATGGAGTGAGAAGGAGAGAAGAAGAGGTGGAGGGAGAGAGAGCAAGGGAGAAGGAGAGAAGAAGAGGTGGAGGGAGAGAGAGCAAGGGAGAAGGAGAGAAGAAGAGAGGGAGGTAGAGAGAGCAAGGGAGAAGGAGAGAAGAAGAGGTGGAGGGAGAGAGAGCAAGGGAGAAGGAGAGAAGAAGAGGTGGAGGGAGAGAGAGCAAGGGAGAAGGAGAGAATAAGAGATGGAGGTAGAGAGAGCAAGGGAGAAGGAGAGAAGAAGAGATGGAGGGAGAGGGAGCAAGGGAGGAGAGAAGAAGAGATGGAGGGAGAGAGAGCAAGGGAGAAGGAGAGAAGAAGAGATGGAGGGAGAGAGAGCAAGGGAGAAGGAGAGAAGAAGAGAGGGAGGGAGAGAAAGGACCAGGTCCCGTCTAAAACATCACCTGACTCAGTTTTAGACCGCGCTGCCAGCATCATATTCTCACATTTTCTATCCCTCTTTTCTTTATTCTCTCCTTTCTTCCCTCCCTCGCTCCCAGAGTAATCAGTCTCATGATGTTTAATGCGCTGAAAGTCTCCCATCAGCCAGGGCTGCTGAAATGGAGCGTGGGTAATGCCTCGGGTCACTAGACTTCACACCCCCAGCCAGCTCTCTCTCACTCCCTCCCTCTCACTCTCTCCATCTCTCCGTCTGTCTATCTTTCTCTGGTTTGCTCGATTATTTCTCTCTCCCCTTCTGTCTGTCTCACACTCCCTCTCTGTCCCTCTCTCTCTCCCTCTTTGTCCAACTCTCTCTCCCCTTCTGTCCGTCTCTATCTCCCTCTGCCCCCCCCTCTCTCCCTCTCTGTCCATCTCTCTCTCCCTCTCTGTCCCTCTCTCTCTCCCTCTTTGTCCAACTCTCTCTCCCCTTCTGTCCGTCTCTATCTCCCTCTGCCCCCCCCTCTCTCCCTCTCTGTCCCTCTCTCTCTCCCTCTTTGTCCAACTCTCTCTCCCCTTCTGTCCGTCTCTATCTCCCTCTGCCCCCCCCCCTCTCTCCCTCTCTGTCCATCTCTCTCTCCCTCTCTGTCCCTCTCTCTCTCCCTCTTTGTCCAACTCTCTCTCCCCTTCTGTCCGTCTCTATCTCCCTCTGCCCCCCCCCCTCTCCCTCTCTGTCCATCTCTCTCTCCCTCTCTGTCCCTCTCTCTCTCCCTCTCTGTCCCTCTCTCTCTCCCTCTGCCCCCCCCCCTCTCCCTCTCTGTCCATCTCTCTCTCCCTCTCTGTCCCTCTCTATCTCCCTCTGCCCCCCCCCTCTCCCTCTCTGTCCATCTCTCTCTCCCTCTCTGCCCCCCCTCTCTCTCCCTCCTTGCCCCCCCCTCTCTCCCTCTCTGCCCCCCCCCTCTCTCCCTCTGCCCCCCCCCTCTCTCCCTCTGCCCCCCCCCTCTCTCCCTCTGCCCCCCCCCCCTCTCTCCCTCTCTGTCCATCTCTCTCTCCCTCTCTGTCCATCTCTCTCTCCCTCTGCCCCCCCCCCTCTCTCCCTCTGCCCCCCCCCTCTCTCCCTCTGCCCCCCCCCCCCTCTCTCCCTCTCTGTGGCGTTTGAACTAGGCCTTTGAACCATCAACACCGACGTGAATGGACAAGAGGGATTTGGCCGGGGCTCTGAGCCCCCAATCAGCTTAATGTCCAACGGGGCTTTAGGTGGTCTTAGCAGGCTTTACCTTGGTGAGGGGGCTTTCCCTTGAAGTTGAGCTAAATTAGCACGCACAGGCTGAGCTCTAAGCTGATTAAGACCCTAATTTCACTAAAATGTATTCCTTATTAATGATGTGATTGTGAAAGAACGACTGGCTATTTGTGTGGCTAGACTCGACAAGGGGTGAGGGGGTTGGGGAGGGTTTAGGAGAGGTGCAGGGTTGGGAGAGGTGCCGGTTTTGGGAGAGGTGCAGGGTTGGGGTTGGGAGAGGTGCCGGTTTTGGGAGAGGTGCTGGGTTGGGGCTGGGAGAGGTGCCGGTTTTGGGAGAGGTGCAGGGTTGGGAGAGGTGCCGGGTTGAATGAGGTGCAGGGTTGGGAGATGTGCAGGGTTGGGAGAGGTGCCCGGTTTGGGAGAGGTGCAGGGTTGGCTGCTTAATCTTGGGAGATGTGCTGAGTCTTGGGGGTTATGGAGGGGGGGGGGGGCAGAGAGACCAGAGATCTTTCGATATTTTGAGCGGGATTGAACCATTTAGGCAACTTCAAAATGTGACGTTCTGCAGTGAGACTGTGAGAGCTTGTTGAGAGAGACGTGTTGCTGATGGGGATGTTTGGGGACTGGAAGGATGTAGAGGGGTGAGCCATCTGGGCATGTTGACTAGGTGGTTGGCTTTTTGGAGGACAGGGATTATGTTGGTGTTTTGGGTTTTAGAGACCCACTGTGCTGATTGTTGAGTGAGGTGCTGGGTTGGGGTTGGGAGAGGTGCAGGAGGTGAGGTGTTTTGGGTTTTAGAGACCCACTGTACTGATTGTTGAGTGAGGTGCTGGGTTGGGGTTGGGAGAGGTGCAGGAGGTGAGGTGTTTTGGGTTTTAGAGACCCACTGTACTGATTGTTGAGTGAGGTGCTGGGTTGGGGTTGGGAGAGGTGCAGGAGGTGAGGTGTTTTGGGTTTTAGAGACCCACTGTACTGATTGTTGAGTGAGGTGCTGGGTTGGGGTTGGGAGAGGTGCAGGAGGTGAGGTGTTTTGGGTTTTAGAGACCCACTGTACTGATTGTTGAGTGAGGTGCTGGGTTGGGGTTGGGAGAGGTGCAGGAGGTGAGGTGTTTTGGGTTTTAGAGACCCACTCTACTGATTGTTGAGTGAGGTGCTGGGTTGGGGTTGGGAGAGGTGCAGGAGGTGAGGTGTTTTGGGTTTTAGAGACCCACTGTACTGATTGTTGAGTGAGGTGCTGGGTTGGGGTTGGGAGAGGTGCAGGAGGTGAGGTGTTTTGGGTTTTAGAGACCCACTGTACTGATTGTTGAGTGAGGTGCTGGGTTGGGGTTGGGAGAGGTGCAGGAGGTGAGGTGTTTTGGGTTTTAGAGACCCACTGTACTGATTGTTGAGTGAGGTGCTGGGTTGGGGTTGGGAGAGGTGCAGGAGGTGAGGTGTTTTGGGTTTTAGAGACCCACTGTGCTGATTGTTGAGTGAGGTGCTGGGTTGGGGTTGGGAGAGGTGCAGGAGGTGAGGTGTTTTGGGTTTTAGAGACCCACTGTACTGATTGTTGAGTGAGGTGCTGGGTTGGGGTTGGGAGAGGTGCAGGAGGTGAGGTGTTTTGGGTTTTAGAGACCCACTGTACTGATTGTTGAGTGAGGTGCTGGGTTGGGGTTGGGAGAGGTGCAGGAGGTGAGGTGTTTTGGGTTTTAGAGACCCACTGTACTGATTGTTGAGTGAGGTGCTGGGTTGGGGTTGGGAGAGGTGCAAGAGGTGAGGTGTTTTGGGTTTTAGAGACCCACTGTACTGATTGTTGAGTGAGGTGCTGGGTTGGGGTTGGGAGAGGTGCAGGAGGTGAGGTGTTTTGGGTTTTAGAGACCCACTGTACTGATTGTTGAGTGAGGTGCTGGGTTGGGGTTGGGAGAGGTGCAGGAGGTGAGGTGTTTTGGGTTTTAGAGACCCACTGTACTGATTGTTGAGTGAGGTGCTGGGTTGGGGTTGGGAGAGGTGCAGGAGGTGAGGTGTTTTGGGTTTTAGAGACCCACTGTACTGATTGTTGAGTGAGGTGCTGGGTTGGGGTTGGGAGAGGTGCAGGAGGTGAGGTGTTTTGGGTTTTAGAGACCCACTGTGCTGATTGTTGAGTGAGGCGTCTCACTCTCTCTCTTCGTCTTACATATAAAACATTCTGAATCCTTCTCGTCTCATTTTCCATCTCCCCTTCTCCCCAGATGTGATATTCATGAAGAGTGAGTGACCACATTTTGGACATCTGTGAAGCACACCTAGCGAGGGAGAGAGAAAAAGAGAGGGGGAAAGACAGAGGGTGTCCTGAAAAATGTGTGAACGATTTGGCCCCTTCATAAAAGAGGCCCAATTCTTTTTTTTTCATGTCCTACCACATGGTGAGCCTCTCTCTCTCACACACACACACACACACACACACACACACACACGCACGCGATAACTATGGAAAGAGAGATGGGACAGTGAAAATTGTTATAAAAGATTTTCTTTCTGGGTTCATGGCCCAAGAACAGATCTCTTGTATCAGTGATGTAGTTAGAAGACTGACAAAGTTCCTTATTATTTAAGAGCTATAATTAGATAATTCTGTCTTCAGGCACTAGCAGAGTGGGACACATACATACTACTTGAGGACACGGTCACCTCTAGCTGTCAAAGGTAGAATATTACAGTAAGAAACAGTAAGAAACTTCCTGCCAGGATAATAGTCCCCCGAGGACAGGTCTTTCAGGCACCAGCAGAGTGGGACACAGACATACTACTTGAGGACAGGTCCTTCAGGCACCAGCAGAGTGGGACACAGACATACTACTTGAGGACAGGTCTTTCAGGCACCAGCAGAGTGGGACACAGACATACTACTTGAGGACAGGTCTTTCAGGCACCAGCAGAGTGGGACACAGACATACTACTTGAGGACAGGTCTTTCAGGCACCAGCAGAGTGGGACACATACATACTACTTGAGGACAGGTCTTTCAGGCACCAGCAGAGTGGGACACAGACATACTACTTGAGGACAGGTCTTTCAGGCACCAGCAGAGTGGGACACATACATACTACTTGAGGACAGGTCCTTCAGGCACCAGCAGAGTGGGACACATACATACTACTTGAGGACAGGTCTTTCAGGCACCAGCAGAGTGGGACACATACATACTACTTGAGGACAGGTCTTTCAGGCACCAGCAGAGTGGGACACAGACATACTACTTGAGGACAGGTCTTTCAGGCACCAGCAGAGTGGGACACATACATACTACTTGAGGACACGGTCACCTCTAGCTGTCATAGGTAGAAAATTACAGTTTCCACAATATCAGTCTCCCTTGTAGATACATTTCTGTTTCCAGATATTAACAAAGGAAGGTTGTACCTGCTCCAGATATAGTAGCAAGGAGAATAACGGAGGACTAGGATGAGAAAGGTAAGGCTATGTGACCCCTGCTTCCAGCTCTAGGGTCATGTGCCATGTCATTCAGCTGACCTCTGACCCAGGGTAATTTCACCTCTGTCAGTCAGCCATGAGGTAGTACTTTCATTTTTATTATCATACCAGGGGAGGAAACACACACACACACACACACCACACACACACACACACACACACACACACACACACACACATACCCACCCCCCTCACACACACACATACCCCCCCTCACACACACACATACCCCCTTCACATACCTCCCTCCCTCACACACACACATACCCCCCTCACACACACGTACCCCCTCACACACACGTACCTCCCGCACACACATGTACCCCCCTCACACACCCATACCCCCCTCACACACACATACCCCCCTTACACACAGGAGAAGACAATTATTTTGTGTATGCATTTAAACTCAACAAAAAATGAAATGTCCTCTCACTGTCAACTGCGTTTATTTTTTTTGTGTAAATATTTGTATGAACAAAACAAGATTCAACAACTGAGACATAAACTGAACAAGTTCCACAGACATGTGACTAACAGAAATTGAATAATGTTGTTCCTGAACAAAGGGGAGGGGGTCAAAATCAAAAGTAACAGTCAGTATCTGGTGTGGCCACCAGCTGCATTAAGTACTGCAGTGCATCTCCTCCTCATGGACTGTACCAGATTTTCAAGTTCTTGCTGTGAGATATTACCCTACTCTTCCACCAAGGCACCTGCAAGTTCTCTGACATTTCTGGGGGGAATGGCCCTAGCCCTCACCCTCCGATCCAGTCAGGTCCCAGACGTGCTCAATGGGATTGACATCCGGGCTCTTCGCTGGCCATGGCAGAACACTGACATTCCTGTCTTGCAGGAAATCACGCACAGAACAGGTGGCATTGTCATGCTGGAGGGTCATGTCATGATGAGCCTGCAGGAAGGGTACCACATGAGGGAGGAGGATTTCTTCCACGTGGTTGAGATTGCCTGCAATGACAACAAGCTCAGTCCGATGCTGTGACACACGGTCCCAGACCATGATGGACCCTCCACCTCCAAATCAATCCCGCTCCAGAGTACAGGCCTCGGTGTAATGCTCATTCCTTCAACGATAAACACAAATCCAACCATCACCCCTGGTGAGACAAAATCACGACTCGTCAGTGAAGAACACTTTTTGCCAGTCCTGTCTGGTCCAGCGATGGTGGGTTTGTGCCCATAGGCGATGTTGATGCCGGTGATGTCTGGTGAGGACCTGCCTTAAAATAGGCCTACAAGCCCTCAGTCCAGCCTCTCTCAGCCTATTGCGGACAGTCTGAGCACTGATGCAGGGATTGTGCGTTCCTGGTGTAACTCGGGCAGTTGATATTGCCATCCTGTACCTGTCCCGCAGGTGTGATGTTCAGATGTACCGATCCTGTGCAGGTGTTGTTACACGTGGTCTGCCACTGCGAGAACGATCAGCTGTCCGCCCAGTCTCCCTGTAGCTCTGTCTTAGGCGTCTCACAGTACAGACATTGCAATTTATTGCCCTGGCCACATCTGCAGTCCTCATGCCTCCTTGCAGCATGCCTAAGGCACGTTCACACAGATGAGCAGGGACTCTGGTCATCTTTCTTTTGGTGTTTTTCAGAGTCAGTAGAAAGGCCTCTTTAGTGTCCTAAGTTTTCATTAAGTGTTCATTAATTGTTTATGGTTCATTGAACAGCATGGGAAACAGTTAAACAGTGTTTAACCCTTTACAATGAAGATCTGTGAACTTATTTGGATTTTTATTACATTTCTTTGAAAGACAGGGTCCTGAAAAAGGGAAGTTAATTTTTTTGCAGAGTTAGTTTGTGTGTATTGTATGTGTATATGCACTGTCTCTGTGTGTCAGTGTGTGTCTCTCTGTGTCAGTGTGTGTCTCTGTGTGTCAGTGTGTGTCTCTGTGTGTCAGTGTGTGTTAGTATGTGTCTCTGTGTGTCAGTGTGTGTCTCTGTGTGTCAGTGTGTGTCTCTCTGTGTCAGTGTGTGTCTCTGTGTGTCAGTGTGTGTTAGTATGTGTCTCTGTGTGTCAGTGTGTGTCTCTGTGTGTCAGTGTGTGTCTCTGTGTGTCAGTGTGTGTCTCTGTGTGTCAGTGTGTGTCTCTGTGTGTCAGTATGTGTCAGTGTGTGTCTCTGTGTGTCAGTGTGTGTTAGTATATGTCTCTGTGTGTCAGTGTGTGTCTCTGTGTGTTAGTATGTGTCTTTGTGTGTCAGTGTGTGTTCGTTTGTGTCTCTGTGTGTCAGTGTGTGTCTCTGTGTGTCAGTGTGTGTCTCTGTGTGTTAGTATGTGTGTCTGTTTGTCTGTGCCTATGGGTATTGTTGCATGCAAGTGGATGTGTTTAACAGCCCTCTCTCCCTTTCTGTCTCTCTCAGCTGGAGGAGATGATGAACGCCCTGGAGAAGACCAGGCAGGAGCTGGACACCACCAAGCAGCGCCTCTCCACTACCCAGCACTCCCTGCAGGAGCGGGACGGTCACCTGACCAACCTGAGGCTCGAGAGACGCAGACAGCTGGAGGAGATCCTGGAGATGAAGTGAGTCTATAACTGTCTGTCTGTCAGAAAGTAAGTGAAAACTAAATTGGGTTTGTTTTCAAATACTTTGTGGATCTGTGTAATCTGAGGGAAATATGTGTCTCTAATATGGTCATACATTTGGCAGGAGGTTAGGAAGTGCAGCTCAGTTTCCACCTCATTTTGTGGGCAGTGTGCACATAGCCTGTCTTCTCTTGAGAGCCATGTCTGCCTACGGTGGCCTTTCTCAATAGCAAGGTTATGCTCACTGAGTCTGTACATAGTCAAAGCTTTCCTTAAGTTTGGGTCATTCACACTGGTCAGGGATTCTGCCACTATGTACTCTCTGTTTAGGGCCAAATAGCATTCTAGTATCTCTCTGTCTCTCTCTCTGTCTCTCTCTCTGTCTCTCTCTCTGTCTCTCTCTCTCTCTCTCTCTCTCTCTGTCTCTCTCTATCTCTCTCTCTCCTTCTCTCTCTCTCTCTCTCTCTCTCTCTCTCTCTCTCTGTGTCTTGAAATATTATAACATTTTCTCCTTTCTTGCTCTGTTTTGCTTTTGGTGTGTCTCTATACTGGTCTGTTCTGGGCTTTGTCTCTGGAACGGTCTGTTTTGGGCTTTGTCTCTGTACTAGTCTGTTTTGGGCTTTGTCTCTGTACCGGTCTGTTTTGGGCTTTGTCTCTGGACTAGTCTGTTTTGGGCTTTGTCTCTATAATGGTCTGTTTTGGGCTTTGTCTCTGTACCGGTCTGTTCTGGGCTTTGTCTCTGTACCGGTCTGTTTTGGGCTTTGTCTCTGTACCGATCTGTTCTGGGCTTTGTCTCTGTTCCGGTCTGTTCTGGGCTTTGTCTCTGTTCCGGTCTGTTCTGGGCTTTGTCTCTGTTCCGGTCTGTTTTGGGCTTTGTCTCTGTACCGATCTGTTTTGGGCTTTGTCTCTGGACTAGTCTGTTTTGGGCTTTGTCTCTGTTCCGGTCTGTTTTGGGCTTTGTCTCTGTACCGATCTGTTTTGGGCTTTGTCTCTGGACTAGTCTGTTGTGGGCTTTGTCTCTGTTCCGGTCTGTTTTGGGCTTTGTCTCTGTACCGATCTGTTTTGGGCTTTGTCTCTCTACCGATCTGTTTTGGGCTTTGTCTCTGTACTAGTCTGTTTCGGGCTTTGTCTCTGTTCCGGTCTGTTTTGGGCTTTGTCTCTATACCGGTCTGTTTTGGGCTTTGTCTCTGTACCGGTCTGTTTTGGGCTTTGTCTCTGTACCGGTCTGTTTTGGGCTTTGTCTCTGTACCGGTCTGTTTTGGGCTTTGTCTCTGTACCGGTCTGTTTTGGGCTTTGTCTCTGTACCGGTCTGTTTTGGGCTTTGTCTCTGTACCGGTCTGTTTTGGGCTTTGTCTCTGTACCGGTCTGTTTTGGGCTTTGTCTCTGTACCGGTCTGTTTTGGGCTTTGTCTCTGGACCGGTCTGTTTTGGGCTTTGTCTCTGTACCGGTCTGTTTTGGGCTTTGTCTCTGGACCGGTCTGTTTTGGGCTTTGTCTCTGTACCGGTCTGTTTTGGGCTTTGTCTCTGTACCGGTCTGTTCTGGGCTTTGTCTCTATACTGGTCTGTTTTGGGCTTTGTCTCAATACCGGTCTGTTTTGGGCTTTGTCTCTGGAACGGTCTGTTTTGGGCTTTGTCTCTGGAACGGTCTGTTTTGGGCTTTGTCTCTGTACTAGTCTGTTTTGGGCTTTGTCTCTGTACCGGTCTGTTTTGGGCTTTGTCTCTATACTGGTCTGTTTTGGGCTTTGTCTCCGAACTAGTCTGTTTTGGGCTTTGTCTCTGTACCGGTCTGTTTTGGGCTTTGTCTCTGTACTAGTCTGTTTTGGGCTTTGTCTCTGTACCGGTCTGTTTTGGGCTTTGTCTCTGTACTAGTCTGTTTTGGGCTTTGTCTCTGTACCGGTCTGTTTTGGGCTTTGTCTCTGTACTGGTCTGTTTGGGGGTTTGTCTCTGGACTAGTCTGTTTTGGGCTTTGTCTCTGTACTAGTCTGTTTGGGCTTTGTCTCTGTACCGGTCTGTTTGGGGGTTTGTCTCTGGACTAGTCTGTTTTGGGGGTTTGTCTCTGGACTAGTCTGTTTGGGCTTTGTCTCTGTACCGGTCTGTTTTGGGCTTTGTCTCTGGAACGGTCTGTTTTGGGCTTTGTCTCCGGAACGGTCTGTTTTGGGCTTTGTCTCTGGACTAGTCTGTTTGGGCTTTGTCTCTGTACCGGTCTGTTTTGGGCTTTGTCTCTGGAACTGTCTGTTTTGGGCTTTGTCTCCGGAACGGTCTGTTTTGGGCTTTGTCTCCGGAACGGTCTGTTTTGGGCTTTGTCTCCGGAACGGTCTGTTTTGGGCTTTGTCTCTGTACCGGTCTGTTTTGGGCTTTGTCTCTATAACAGTCTGTTTTGGGCTTTGTCTCTATAACGGTCTGTTTTGGGCTTTGTCTCTGGACTAGTCTGTTTTGGGCTTTGTCTCCGGAACGGTCTGTTTTGGGCTTTGTCTCCGGAACGGTCTGTTTTGGGCTTTGTCTCTGGACTAGTCTGTTTTGGGCTTTGTCTCTGGACTAGTCTGTTTTGGGCTTTGTCTCCGGAACGGTCTGTTTTGGGCTTTGTCTCTGGACTAGTCTGTTTTGGGCTTTGTCTCTGTACCGGTCTGTTTTGGGCTTTGTCTCTGGACTGGTCTGTTTTGGGCTTTGTCTCTGGACCGGTCTGTTTTGGGCTTTGTCTCTGTACCCGTCTGTTTTGGGCTTTGTCTCTGTACCGGTCTGTTTTGGGCTTTGTCTCTGTACCGGTCTGTTTTGGGCTTTGTCTCTGTACCGGTCTGTTTTGGGCTTTGTCTCTGTACCGGTCTGTTTTGGGCTTTGTCTCTATAACGGTCTGTTTTGGGCTTTTTCTCTGTACCGGTCTGTTTTGGGCTTTGTCTCTGTATCGGTCTGTTTTGGGCTTTGTCTCTGGACTAGTCTGTTTTGGGCTTTGTCTCCGGAACGGTCTGTTTTGGGCTTTGTCTCTGTACTAGTCTGTTTTGGGCTTTGTCTCTGTACCGGTCTGTTTTGGGCTTTGTCTCTGGACTAGTCTGTTTTGGGCTTTGTCTCTATAATGGTCTGTTTTGGGCTTTGTCTCTGTACCGGTCTGTTTTGGGCTTTGTCTCTGGACCGGTCTGTTTTGGGCTTTGTCTCTGTACCAGTCTGTTTTGGGCTTTGTCTCTGTACCGGTCTGTTTTGGGCTTTGTCTCTATAACGGTCTGTTTTGGGCTTTGTCTCTGTACCGGTCTGTTTTGGGCTTTGTCTCTGTACCGGTCTGTTTTGGGCTTTGTCTCTGGACTAGTCTGTTTTGGGCTTTGTCTCTGTACCGGTCTGTTTTGGGCTTTGTCTCTGTACCGGTCTGTTTTGGGCTTTGTCTCTGGACCGGTCTGTTTTGGGCTTTGTCTCTGTACCGGTCTGTTTTGGGCTTTGTCTCTGTACCCGTCTGTTCTGGGCTTTGTCTCTATACTGGTCTGTTTTGGGCTTTGTCTCAATACCGGTCTGTTTTGGGCTTTGTCTCTGTACCGGTCTGTTTTGGGCTTTGTCTCTGGACCGGTCTGTTTTGGGCTTTGTCTCTGTACCGGTCTGTTTTGGGCTTTGTCTCTGTACCGGTCTGTTCTGGGCTTTGTCTCTATACTGGTCTGTTTTGGGCTTTGTCTCAATACCGGTCTGTTTTGGGCTTTGTCTCTGGAACGGTCTGTTTTGGGCTTTGTCTCTGTACTAGTCTGTTTTGGGCTTTGTCTCTGTACCGGTCTGTTTGGGGGTTTGTCTCTGGACTAGTCTGTTTTGGGCTTTGTCTCTGTACCGGTCTGTTTTGGGCTTTGTCTCTGTACCGGTCTGTTTTGGGCTTTGTCTCTATAACAGTCTGTTTTGGGCTTTGTCTCTATAACGGTCTGTTTTGGGCTTTGTCTCTGGACTAGTCTGTTTTGGGCTTTGTCTCCGGAACGGTCTGTTTTGGGCTTTGTCTCCGGAACGGTGTGTTTTAGGCTTTGTCTCTGGACTAGTCTGTTTTGGGCTTTGTCTCTGGACTAGTCTGTTTTGGGCTTTGTCTCCGGAACGGTCTGTTTTGGGCTTTGTCTCTGGACTAGTCTGTTTTGGGCTTTGTCTCTGTACCGGTCTGTTTTGGGCTTTGTCTCTGGACTGGTCTGTTTTGGGCTTTGTCTCTGGACCGGTCTGTTTTGGGCTTTGTCTCTGTACCCGTCTGTTTTGGGCTTTGTCTCTGTACCGGTCTGTTTTGGGCTTTGTCTCTGTACCGGTCTGTTTTGGGCTTTGTCTCTGTACCGGTCTGTTTTGGGCTTTGTCTCTGTACCGGTCTGTTTTGGGCTTTGTCTCTATAACGGTCTGTTTTGGGCTTTTTCTCTGTACCGGTCTGTTTTGGGCTTTGTCTCTGTATCGGTCTGTTTTGGGCTTTGTCTCTGGACTAGTCTGTTTTGGGCTTTGTCTCCGGAACTGTCTGTTTTGGGCTTTGTCTCTGTACTAGTCTGTTTTGGGCTTTGTCTCTGTACCGGTCTGTTTTGGGCTTTGTCTCTGGACTAGTCTGTTTTGGGCTTTGTCTCTATAATGGTCTGTTTTGGGCTTTGTCTCTGTACCGGTCTGTTTTGGGCTTTGTCTCTGGACCGGTCTGTTTTGGGCTTTGTCTCTGTACCAGTCTGTTTTGGGCTTTGTCTCTGTACCGGTCTGTTTTGGGCTTTGTCTCTATAACGGTCTGTTTTGGGCTTTGTCTCTGTACCGGTCTGTTTTGGGCTTTGTCTCTGTACCGGTCTGTTTTGGGCTTTGTCTCTGGACTAGTCTGTTTTGGGCTTTGTCTCTATAACGGTCTGTTTTGGGCTTTGTCTCTGGACTAGTCTGTTTTGGGCTTTGTCTCTGGACTAGTCTGTTTTGGGCTTTGTCTCCGGAATGGTCTGTTTTGGGCTTTGTCTCTGGACTAGTCTGTTTTGGGCTTTGTCTCTGTACCGGTCTGTTTTGGGCTTTGTCTCTGGACTGGTCTGTTTTGGGCTTTGTCTCTGGACCGGTCTGTTTTGGGCTTTGTCTCTGTACCCGTCTGTTTTGGGCTTTGTCTCTGTACCGGTCTGTTTTGGGCTTTGTCTCTGTACCGGTCTGTTTTGGGCTTTGTCTCTGTACCGGTCTGTTTTGGGCTTTGTCTCTGTACCGGTCTGTTTTGGGCTTTGTCTCTATAACGGTCTGTTTTGGGCTTTTTCTCTGTACCGGTCTGTTTTGGGCTTTGTCTCTGTATCGGTCTGTTTTGGGCTTTGTCTCTGGACTAGTCTGTTTTGGGCTTTGTCTCCGGAACGGTCTGTTTTGGGCTTTGTCTCTGTACTAGTCTGTTTTGGGCTTTGTCTCTGTACCGGTCTGTTTTGGGCTTTGTCTCTGGACTAGTCTGTTTTGGGCTTTGTCTCTATAATGGTCTGTTTTGGGCTTTGTCTCTGTACCGGTCTGTTTTGGGCTTTGTCTCTGGACCGGTCTGTTTTGGGCTTTGTCTCTGTACCAGTCTGTTTTGGGCTTTGTCTCTGTACCGGTCTGTTTTGGGCTTTGTCTCTATAACGGTCTGTTTTGGGCTTTGTCTCTGTACCGGTCTGTTTTGGGCTTTGTCTCTGTACCGGTCTGTTTTGGGCTTTGTCTCTGGACTAGTCTGTTTTGGGCTTTGTCTCTGTACCGGTCTGTTTTGGGCTTTGTCTCTGTACCGGTCTGTTTTGGGCTTTGTCTCTGGACCGGTCTGTTTTGGGCTTTGTCTCTGTACCGGTCTGTTTTGGGCTTTGTCTCTGTACCGGTCTGTTCTGGGCTTTGTCTCTATACTGGTCTGTTTTGGGCTTTGTCTCAATACCGGTCTGTTTTGGGCTTTGTCTCTGTACCGGTCTGTTTTGGGCTTTGTCTCTGGACCGGTCTGTTTTGGGCTTTGTCTCTGTACCGGTCTGTTTTGGGCTTTGTCTCTGTACCGGTCTGTTCTGGGCTTTGTCTCTATACTGGTCTGTTTTGGGCTTTGTCTCAATACCGGTCTGTTTTGGGCTTTGTCTCTGGAACGGTCTGTTTTGGGCTTTGTCTCTGTACTAGTCTGTTTTGGGCTTTGTCTCTGTACCGGTCTGTTTGGGGGTTTGTCTCTGGACTAGTCTGTTTTGGGCTTTGTCTCTGTACCGGTCTGTTTTGGGCTTTGTCTCTGTACCGGTCTGTTTTGGGCTTTGTCTCTATAACAGTCTGTTTTGGGCTTTGTCTCTATAACGGTCTGTTTTGGGCTTTGTCTCTGGACTAGTCTGTTTTGGGCTTTGTCTCCGGAACGGTCTGTTTTGGGCTTTGTCTCCGGAACGGTCTGTTTTGGGCTTTGTCTCTGGACTAGTCTGTTTTGGGCTTTGTCTCTGGACTAGTCTGTTTTGGGCTTTGTCTCCGGAACGGTCTGTTTTGGGCTTTGTCTCTGGACTAGTCTGTTTTGGGCTTTGTCTCTGTACCGGTCTGTTTTGGGCTTTGTCTCTGGACCGGTCTGTTTTGGGCTTTGTCTCTGGACCGGTCTGTTTTGGGCTTTGTCTCTGTACCCGTCTGTTTTGGGCTTTGTCTCTGTACCGGTCTGTTTTGGGCTTTGTCTCTGTACCGGTCTGTTTTGGGCTTTGTCTCTGTACCGGTCTGTTTTGGGCTTTGTCTCTGTACCGGTCTGTTTTGGGCTTTGTCTCTATAACGGTCTGTTTTGGGCTTTTTCTCTGTACCGGTCTGTTTTGGGCTTTGTCTCTGTATCGGTCTGTTTTGGGCTTTGTCTCTGGACTAGTCTGTTTTGGGCTTTGTCTCCGGAACGGTCTGTTTTGGGCTTTGTCTCTGTACTAGTCTGTTTTGGGCTTTGTCTCTGTACCGGTCTGTTTTGGGCTTTGTCTCTGGACTAGTCTGTTTTGGGCTTTGTCTCTATAATGGTCTGTTTTGGGCTTTGTCTCTGTACCGGTCTGTTTTGGGCTTTGTCTCTGGACCGGTCTGTTTTGGGCTTTGTCTCTGTACCAGTCTGTTTTGGGCTTTGTCTCTGTACCGGTCTGTTTTGGGCTTTGTCTCTATAACGGTCTGTTTTGGGCTTTGTCTCTGTACCGGTCTGTTTTGGGCTTTGTCTCTGTACCGGTCTGTTTTGGGCTTTGTCTCTGGACTAGTCTGTTTTGGGCTTTGTCTCTATAACGGTCTGTTTTGGGCTTTGTCTCTGTACCGGTCTGTTTTGGGCTTTGTCTCTGTATCGGTCTGTTTTGGGCTTTGTCTCTGGACTAGTCTGTTTTGGGCTTTGTCTCTGTACCGGTCTGTTTTGGGCTTTGTCTCTGTACCGGTCTGTTTTGGGCTTTGTCTCTGGACTAGTCTGTTTTGGGCTTTGTCTCTGGACCGGTCTGTTTTGGGCTTTGTCTCTGGACTGGTCTGTTTTGGGCTTTGTCTCCGAACTAGTCTGTTTTGGGCTTTGTCTCTATAACGGTCTGTTTTGGGCTTTGTCTCTGTACCGGTCTGTTTTGGGCTTTGTCTCTGTACCAGTCTGTTTTGGGCTTTGTCTCTCTACCGGTCTGTTTTGGGCTTTGTCTCTGTACTAGTCTGTTTTGGGCTTTCTCTCTATAACGGTCTGTTTTGGGCTTTGTCTCTGTACCGGTCTGTTTTGGGCTTTGTCTCTGTACCGGTCTGTTTTGGGCTTTGTCTCTATAACGGTCTGTTTTGGGCTTTGTCTCTGTACCGGTCTGTTTTGGGCTTTGTCTCTGTACCGGTCTGTTTTGGGCTTTGTCTCTGGACTAGTCTGTTTTGGGCTTTGTCTCTGTACCGGTCTGTTTTGGGCTTTGTCTCTGTACTAGTCTGTTTTGGGCATTGTCTCTATAACGGTCTGTTTTGGGCTTTGTCTCTGGACTAGTCTGTTTTGGGCTTTGTCTCTATAACGGTCTGTTTTGGGCTTTGTCTCTGTACCGGTCTGTTTCGGGCTTTGTCTCTGTTCCGGTCTGTTTTGGGCTTTGTCTCTATACCGGTCTGTTTTGGGCTTTGTCTCTATACCGGTCTGTTTTGGGCTTTGTCTCTATAACGGTCTGTTTTGGGCTTTGTCTCTGTACCGGTCTGTTTCGGGCTTTGTCTCTGTTCCGGTCTGTTTTGGGCTTTGTCTCTATACCGGTCTGTTTTGGGCTTTGTCTCTCTACCGGTCTGTTTTGGGCTTTGTCTCTGGACTAGTCTGTTTTGGGCTTTGTCTCTATAACGGTCTGTTTTGGGCTTTGTCTCTGTACCGGTCTGTTTCGGGCTTTGTCTTTGTTCCGGTCTGTTTTGGGCTTTGTCTCTGTTCCGGTCTGTTTTGGGCTTTGTCTCTGTATCGGTCTGTTTTGGGCTTTGTCTCTATACCGGTCTGTTTTGGGCTTTGTCTCTATACCGGTCTGTTTTGGGCTTTGTCTCTGTACCGGTCTGTTTTGGGCTTTGTCTCTGTTCCGGTCTGTTTTGGGCTTTGTCTCTATACCGGTCTGTTTTGGGCTTTGTCTCTGGACTACTCTGTTTTGGGCTTTGTCTCAATACCGGTCTGTTTTGGGCTTTGTCTCTGTACCAGTCTGTTTTGGGCTTTGTCTCTCTACCGGTCTGTTTTGGGCTTTGTCTCTGTACTAGTCTGTTTTGGGCTTTGTCTCTATAACGGTCTGTTTTGGGCTTTGTCTCTGTACCGGTCTGTTTTGGGCTTTGTCTCTGTACCAGTCTGTTTTGGGCTTTGTCTCTCTACCGGTCTGTTTTGGGCTTTGTCTCTGTACTAGTCTGTTTTGGGCTTTGTCTCTATAACGGTCTGTTTTGGGCTTTGTCTCTGTACCGGTCTGTTTTGGGCTTTGTCTCTGTACCGGTCTGTTTTGGGCTTTGTCTCTATAACGGTCTGTTTTGGGCTTTGTCTCTGTACCGGTCTGTTTTGGGCTTTGTCTCTGTACCGGTCTGTTTTGGGCTTTGTCTCTGGACTAGTCTGTTTTGGGCTTTGTCTCTGTACCGGTCTGTTTTGGGCTTTGTCTCTGTACTAGTCTGTTTTGGGCATTGTCTCTATAACGGTCTGTTTTGGGCTTTGTCTCTGGACTAGTCTGTTTTGGGCTTTGTCTCTATAACGGTCTGTTTTGGGCTTTGTCTCTGTACCGGTCTGTTTCGGGCTTTGTCTCTGTTCCGGTCTGTTTTGGGCTTTGTCTCTATACCGGTCTGTTTTGGGCTTTGTCTCTATACCGGTCTGTTTTGGGCTTTGTCTCTATAACGGTCTGTTTTGGGCTTTGTCTCTGTACCGGTCTGTTTCGGGCTTTGTCTCTGTTCCGGTCTGTTTTGGGCTTTGTCTCTATACCGGTCTGTTTTGGGCTTTGTCTCTCTACCGGTCTGTTTTGGGCTTTGTCTCTGGACTAGTCTGTTTTGGGCTTTGTCTCTATAACGGTCTGTTTTGGGCTTTGTCTCTGTACCGGTCTGTTTCGGGCTTTGTCTTTGTTCCGGTCTGTTTTGGGCTTTGTCTCTGTTCCGGTCTGTTTTGGGCTTTGTCTCTGTATCGGTCTGTTTTGGGCTTTGTCTCTATACCGGTCTGTTTTGGGCTTTGTCTCTATACCGGTCTGTTTTGGGCTTTGTCTCTGTACCGGTCTGTTTTGGGCTTTGTCTCTGTTCCGGTCTGTTTTGGGCTTTGTCTCTATACCGGTCTGTTTTGGGCTTTGTCTCTGGACTACTCTGTTTTGGGCTTTGTCTCAATACCGGTCTGTTTTGGGCTTTGTCTCTGTACTAGTCTGTTTCGGGCTTTGTCTTTGTTCCGGTCTGTTTTGGGCTTTGTCTCTGTACCGATCTGTTTTGGGCTTTGTCTCTGTTCCGGTCTGTTTTGGGCTTTGTCTCTGTATCGGTCTGTTTTGGGCTTTGTCTCTGTACCGGTCTGTTTTGGGCTTTGTCTCTGTACCGGTCTGTTTTGGGCTTTGTCTCTGGACCGGTCTGTTTTGGGCTTTGTCTCTGTGCCGGTCTGTTTTGGGCTTTGTCTCTGGACTGGTCTGTTTTGGGCTTTGTCTCTATACCGGTCTGTTTTGTGCTTTGTCTCCGGACCGGTCTGTTTTGTGCTTTGTCTCCGGACCGGTCTGTTTTGGGCTTTGTCTTGGGTCTGCACCATGGCTACTGATGAGAGCAGTCCCAGCCCATTGCCTGGTGTGGTAGTGTGTGTGGAAGCAGACTGTATATCATAAGCACTACCAGACAGCAGGCTAATGTGTCCTGTACCACATCAGCTATATTATTCACTATAGGGAAGTCAACATGACAAGCCAGATGGTTGTTCTGTTGTTACAACACTAACTCCTTCTTCCTAAGTGTGTGTGTGTGTGTGTGTGTGGGGGGGGGGGGGGGGTGCCTTACGTATGTGTGTGTGTGTGCCTTACGTAAGTGTGTGTGTGTGTGTGTAGGCCTTACGTATGTGTGTGTGTGCCTTACGTATGGGTCTGTGTGTGTGGTGAGAGAGTTTGTGTCTGTGTGTGTCCAGGCCAGTGTGCTAGTCTCTGTGTTTATTAGCAAGTGTGTTTGTGTGTGTGCCTGGCGTGTCTGTTTGTGTACAGTACATGCTGTATAGACATCAGTTTTGACGTGTGTAGTGTGTGTGTATTCTTGGTGTGTGTGTATTCCTAGTGTGTGTGTGTGTATGCCTGTGGGTGTGTGTGTGTGTGTGTGTGTGTGTGTGTGTGTGTGTGTGTGTGTATCTACAGTACATGCTGTATAGACATCAGTTGAGATGTGTGTAGTGTGTTAAAGCAGGAGCAGCAGCAGTCTTGCTGCTCAGTGAATAGTTCTCCTTATTGAGGACAGGTGGAGCACAGAGAGCCTTGGCCAAGAGTTCCACTAAAGTTCACTGATCTGTCAGCGTGTGTGTTTGTGCATAAATGTGTGTGTGTGTGTGTTTGTGCATGTGTTTGCACGTGTGTGTGTGTGTTTGTGCATGTGTTTGCACATGTATGTGTGTGTGTGTGTGTGTTTGTGCATGTGTTTGCACGTGTGTGTTTGTGTGTGTATTTGTGTGTGTTTGTGTGTGTGTGCGTGTGTGTGTGTGTGTTTGTGCATGTGTTTGCACATGTATGTGTGTGTGTGTGTGTGTTTGTGCATGTGTTTGCACGTGTGTATTTGTGCATGTGTTTGCACATGTATGTGTGTGTGTGTGTGTTTGTGCACGTGTGTGTGTGTGTATTTGTGTGTGTGTGTGTGTGTGTGTGTGTGTGTGTATGTGTGTGTGTGTGTGTTTGTGCACGTGTGTGTGTGTGTATTTGTGTGTGTGTGTGTGTGTGTGTGTGTGTGTGTGTGTGTGTGTGTGTGTGTTTGTGCACGTGTGTGTTTGTGCACGTGTGTGTGTGTGTATTTGTGTGTGTGTGTGTGTGTGTATTTGTGTGTGTGTGTGTGTGTGTGTTTGTGCACGTGTGTGTGTGTGTGTGTGTGTGTGTGTGTGTGTGTGCACGTGTGTGTGTGTTTGTGCACGTGTGTGTGTGTATTTGTGTGTGTGTGTGTGTGTGTGTGTGTGTGTGTTTGTGCACGTGTGTGTGTGTGTATTTGTGTGTGTGTGTGTCTACAGAGTTCACTGATCTGTCAGTTTTACTGCTACATGTTACTTTCCTTTGATTGAATGAGTAAGTATTGCATATCTTATTGTCATGTGCCACGTACTGTATAAAATGCCTTTTATAGTTGAAAAGACGTCAGAAATGGCTAGCAGATATCTTAAACAAAGGAAAGGCTGGATTTAAAAGCCTTCTGATCAACTGTACAGAACACATGTCTGTATTCTGTAGATGTATATTACTACCATGCAGCCCTGAATCCCATGTAGGAAAAACCACTAATTCGCTGCATAGAGTCATTGATCAGTTGTGTGTGTGTGTGTGTGTGTGTGTGTTTCTCAGAGGTATGTCTCTACCTGAGAAGAGGCCCATATGTTCAGTTTGATGCCATGTAAACCATATGTGTGTGTGTGTGCGCGCACGTGCACGTTTGTGTGTGTGCGCGCACGTGCACGTGTGTGTGTGCTTGCGTGTGATGCGATGTGAAACGTCTCCCTGTCTGTTCCAATTTCCTCTCATCCAACTTCTCTGAGGATGTTTAGCTACTACGGGGGAAATGCTTTACATATGATATGGATACAGATGTAGGATCTTCATTTGATCAATGTTTTGTAGCTGCGCCACAGGAAATAAAGATGAGCTTTGTGATTCACATGAATTCACTGAAACTCCCACTAACACACGGTTCTATTATCGGTATTGCACTATTCATGTAGTTTACTTTTTCTCAGCTAACAGCCTAACCACTTCTCATGTACCCTACTTTTGTCCAGCTAACAGCCTAACCACTTCTCATGTACCCTACTTTTGTCCAGCTAACAGCCTAACCACTTCTCATGTACCCTACTTTTGTCCAGCTAACAGCCTAACCACTTCTCATGTACCCTACTTTTGGCCAGCTAATAGCCTAACCACTTCTCATGTACCCTACTTTTGTCCAGCTAACAGCCTAACCACTTCTCATGTACCCTACTTTTGGCCAGCTAACAGCCTAACCACTGATCATGTACCCTACTTTTGTCCAGCTAACAGCCTAACCACTTCTCATGTACCCTACTTTTGTCCAGCTAACAGCCTA
>NC_143037.1:68062500-68080000 GCF_057628025.1 Oncorhynchus mykiss | reverse complement strand
AATATGCCGTGGATGGGGGCTGTTCAACGTAGGACGCAACGTGGAGTACCAGGATGCAGGCTGTGGTGTGATATGTTCCACAAACCCCCGAGGTGCCTTATTGCTATTGTAGGCTGGTTGTCGGCGTAATTAGAGCAGTAAAATTTGGTGCTTTGTTGTGCCCGTGGTGTACGTTCTGATGTACCACGCCTCTGAGCTGGTCAGCGTTCAGGGCTCGAGACGCCCAATTTATCATTCTATAGAAGCTATTTACACTACCTGTTATTTTCTTGAGCCTAATGATATAGGCTTAGGTGTAAAACAGTCAATATGATAGTAAAACAGTCGATATGATAGAGCAACAAAAAAACTAAACGTGTGTGTGGACAGAGGGTTGGTTTTACAGGTTTACTCACTCTGGATTGTCAGTACTGCATGTATTCTTGGCTATCGTGCCATGGCTGTGTCAGGGTCAGTTGTAAGTTAAACTTAGGTATTCCTTTATGGGCAGTGTGATGCAAAAGACACATTTTTATTGGCAGTCATTAGCGGCAGTTAGAATCTATGTTCCTTTTCCCTTCTTCCTCTTTTGTGGGAAGGAAACAGGATATAATGAGGACTACATGAAATATGTCTTGCATGTAATGGACATAAAGAACTGGTCTTACGATATTTATAGGTCATTTTCTCTTCATTTTTTTGAATGTTTTCGAACAATTGGATCCAATGAACTGAGCAGGCTGGGCTGACATACTTACAGCCATCACTATGGTTGTGGTGGGGAAATAAGTACAGTCAGTTATAATTGTAATGGCTTAGTAGATCATTAAAAAAAGATAGAGCTTTACATGGTTAGAAGAGAAAGAATATAATATATATTGTTTGCAGGAAACTCATTCTACCTATATAGATGAGGTTGGGCAGAAAAAGGACTGGGGGGGAGAAATGTATTGTGTCATGGGCAGAGAAACTCAGAAGGCGTGATAGCACTAAATAATACTAAATAATACTAAATAATACACATGTTGAACCGATTCTTTTGAATAGGCTATTACATACACCTTTAGCCCAAATACATTTAAACTCTAGTTTTCACAATTCCTGACATTAAATCCTAGCAAAAAATTCCCTGTCTTAGGTCAGTTAGGATCACCACTTTATTTTAAGAATGTGAAATGTCACAATAATAGTAAGAGAGAAGGATTTATTTCAGCTTTTATTTCTTTCATCACATTCCCAGTGGGTCAGAAGTTTACATAAACTCAATTGGTATTTGGTAGCATTGACTTTAACTTGTTTAACTTGGGTCAAACGTTTTGGGTAGCCTTCTACAAGCTTCCCACAATAAGTTGGGTGAATTTTGGCCCATTCCCCCTGACAGAGCTGGTGTAACAGAGTCAGGTTTGTAGGCCTCGTTGCTCGCACACGCTTTTTCAGTTCTGCCCAGAAATGTTTGTGATGGCCACTCCAATACCTTGACTTTGTTGTCCTGAAGCCATTTTGCCACAATGGAAGTATGCTTGGGGTCATTGTCCATTTGGAAGACCCATTTGCGACCAAACTTTAACTTCCTGACTGATGTCTTGAGATGTTGCTTCAATATATACACATACTTTTCTTTCCTCATGATACCATCTATTTTGTGAAGTGCACCAGTCCCTCCTGCAGCAGAACACCCCCACAACATGATGCTGCCACCCCTGTGCTTCACGGTTTGGTTGGTGGTCTTCAGCTTGCAAGCTTCCCCCTTTTTCCTCCATACATAGCGATGGTCATTATGTCCAAACAGTTCTATTTTTGTTTCATCAGACCAGAGGACATTTCTCCAAAAGTACGATATTTGGCCCCATGTGCAGTTGCAAACCGTAGTCTGGCTTTTTTATGGTGGTTTTGGAGCAGTGGCTTCTTCCTTGTTGAGCGACCTTTCAGGTTATGTTGATATTGGACTCGTTTTACTGTGGATATAGATACTTTTGTACCTGTTTCATCCAACATCTTCACAAGGTCCTTTGCTGTTGTTCTGGGATTGATTTGCACTTTTCGCACCAAAGTACGTTCATCTCTAGGAGACAGAACACGTCTCCTTCCTGAGAGATATGATGGCTGCGTGGTCCCATGGTGTTTATACTTGCGTACCGATGAACGTGGTACCTTCAGGCATTTGGAAATTGCTCCCAAGGATGAATCAGACTTGTGGAGGTCTACAATTTTTTTCTGAGATCTTGGCTGATTTCTTTTGATTTTCCCATGATGTCAAGGAAAGAGACACAGAGTTTCAAGTTAGACCTTGAAATACATCCACAGGTACACCTCCAATTTACTCAAATGATGTCAATTAACCTTTCAGAAGCTTCCAAAGCCATGAAATAATTTTCTGGAATTTTCCAAACTGTTTAAATCACAGTCAACTTAGTGTATGTAAACTTATGACCCACTGGAATTGTGATACAGAAATAATCTGTCTGTAAACAATTGTTGGAAAAATGACTTGTGTCATTCACGAAGTAGATGTCCTAACCGACTTGCCAAAACTATAGTTTGTTAACAAGAAATGTGAGGAGTGGTTGAAAACCGAGTTTTAATGATTCCAACCTAATTGTATGTAAACTTCCGACTTCAACTGTATATAGATATACACTGCTCAAAAATATAAAGGGAACACTTAAACAACACAATGTAACTCCAAGTCAATCACACTTCTGTGAAATCAAACTGTCCACTTAGGAAGCAACACTGATTGACAATAAATATCACATGTTGTTGTGCAAATGGAATAGACAACAGGTGGAAATTATAGGCAATTAGCAAGACCCCCAATAACGGAGTGGTTCTGCAGGTGATAACCACAGACCACTTCTCAGTACCTATGCTTCCTGGCTGATGTTTTGGTCACTTTTGAATGCTGGCGGTGCTTTCACTCTAGTGGTAGCATGAGACGGAGTCTACAACCCACACAAGTGGCTCAGGTAGTGCAGCTCATCCAGGATGGCACATCAATGCGAGCTGTGGCAAGAAGGTTTGCTGTGTCTGTCAGCGTAGTGTCCAGAGCATGGAGGCGCTACCAGGAGACAGGCCAGTACATCAGGAGACGTGTAGGAGGCCATAGGAGGGCAACAACCCAGCAGCAGGACCACTACCTCCGCCTTTGTGCAAGGAGGAGCACTGCCAGAGCCCTGCAAAATGACCTCCAGCAGGCCACAAATGTGCATGTGTCTGCTCAAATGGTCAGAAACAGATTCCATGAGGGTGGTATGAGGGCCCGACGTCCACAGGTGGGGGTTGTGCTTACAGCCCAACACCGTGCAGGACGTTTGGCATTTGCCAGAGAACACCAAGATTGGCAAATTCACCACTGGCGCCCTGTGCTCTTCACAGATGAAAGCAGGTTCACACTAAGCACATGTGACAGACGTGACAGTCTGGAGACGCCGTGGAGAATGTTCTGCTGCCTGCAACATCCTCCAGCATGACCGGTTTGGCGGTGGGTCAGTCATGGTGTGGGGTGGCAATTCTTTGGGGGGCCGCACAGCCCTCCATGTGCTCGCCAGAGGTAGCCTGACTGCCATTAGGTACCGAGATGAGATCCTCAGACCCCTTGTGAGACCATATGCTGGTGCGGTTGGCCCTGGGTTCCTCCTAATGCAAGACAATGCTAGACCTCATGTGGCTGGAGTGTGTCAGCAGTTCCTGCAAGAGGAAGGCATTGATGCTATGGACTGGCCCGCCCGTTCCCCAGACCTGAATCCAATTGAGCACATATGGGACATCATGTCTCACTCCATCCACCACAGACTGTCCAGGAGTTGGCGGATGCTTTAGTCCAGGTCTGGGAGGAGATCCCTCAGGAGACCATCCGCCTCCTCATCAGGAGCATGCCCAGGTGTTGTAGGGAGGTCATACAGGCACGTGGAGGCCACACACACTACTGAGCCTCATTTTGACTTGTTTTAAGGACATTACTTCATAGTTGGATCAGCCTGTAGTGTGGTTTTCCACTTTAATTGTGAGTGTGACTCCAAATCCAGACCTCTATGGGTTGATAAATTTGATTTCCATTGATAATTTTTGTGTGATTTTGTTGTCAGCACATTCAACTATGTAAAGAAAAAAGTATTTAATAAGAATATTTCATTCATTCAGATCTAGGATGTGTTATTTTAGTGTTCCCTTTATTTTTTTGAGCAGTGTATATATATATGTTGTTGTTGCTTTTCTGCTATATATATATATATATATATATATATAGCAGAAAAGCAACAAGATATGTTTCCTCCTAAGAAGAATGGGTTAATAATAATAAAAAAAGATTTACCGATGTCAACTACATTGAAGCATTAATTCTATCGATTTATGACATTATTCTGGTGAGCAAGGGTTTATTTGGTCTTCTAGGGAAACATATATTGACAGAAGAGAAGCTGCATCATCTAATTATAGACAAGTTACAGTGCCTTGCGAAAGTATTCGGCCTCCTTGAACTTTGCGACCTTTTGCCACATTTGAGGCTTCAAACATAAAGATATAAAACTGTATTTTTTGTGTGAAGAATCAACAACAAGTGGGACACAATCATGAAGTGGAACGACATTTATTGGATATTTCAACAAATCAAAAACTGAAAAATTGGGCGTGCAAAATTATTCAGCCCCTTTACTTTCAGTGCAGCAAACTCTCTCCATAAGTTCAGTGAGGATCTCTGAATGATCCAATGTTGACCTAAATGACTAATGATGATAAATACAATCCACCTGTGTGTAATCAAGTCTCCGTATAAATGCACCTGCACTGTGATAGTCTCAGAGGTCTGTTAAAAGCGCAGAGAGCATCATGAAGAACAAGGAACACACCAGGCAGGTCCGAGATACTGTTGTGAAGAAGTTTAAAGCCGGATTTGGATACAAAAAGATTTCCCAAGCTTTAAACATCCCAAGGAGCACTGTGCAAGCGATAATATTGAAATGGAAGGAGTATCAGACCACTGCAAATCTACCAAGACCTGGCCGTCCCTCTAAACTTTCAGCTCATACAAGGAGAAGACTGATCAGAGATGCAGCCAAGAGGCCCATGATCACTCTGAGATCTACAGCTGAGGTGGGAGACTCTTATTTATGTTGATTTATTTTCCAGTTTGTTCTTTAACTATTTGCACATCGTTACAACATTGTGGGAACTTTTGTGAGTGTAATGTTTACTGTTCATTTTATTGTTTATTTCACTTTAGTTTATTATCTATTTGTCACATCCGCCGAATACCACAGGTGTAGACCTTACCGTGAAATGCTTTCTTACAAGCACTTAACCAACAATGCAGTTCAAGAAATAGAGTTAAGAAAATATTTACTAAATAACCTGAAGTAAAAAATCAAATAAAAAGTTAAGAAAATAACAGTGATGAGGCTATATACAGGAGGTACCGTTACCGAGTCAATGTGGAGGGGTACAGGTTAGTCGATAAAGGGGTAAAGTGACTATGCATAGATACAGTGCCTTGTGAAAGTATTCGGCCACCTTGAACTTTGCGGATTTGGATACAAAAAGATTTCCCAAGCTTTAAACATCCCAAGGAGCACTGTGCAAGATAATATTGAAATGGAAGTAGTATCAGACCACTGCAAATCTACCAAGACCTGGCCGTCCCTCTAAACTTTCAGCTCATACAAGGAGAAGACTGATCAGAGATGCAGCCAAGAGGCCCATGATCACTCTGGATGAACTGCAGAGATCTACAGCTGAGGTGGGAGACTCTGTCCATAGGACAACAATCAGTCGTATATTGCACAAATATGGCCTTTATGGAAGAGTGGCAAGAAGAAAGCCATTTCTTAAAGATATCCATAAAAAGTGTCGTTTAAAGTTTGCCACAAGCCACCTGGGAGACACACCAAACATGTGGAAGAAGGTGCTCTGGTCAGATGAAACCAAAATTGAACTTTTTGGCAACAATGCAAAACGTTATGTTTGGCGTAAAAGCAACACAGCTGAACACACCATCCCCACTGTCAAACATGGTGGTGGCAGCATCATGGTTTGGGCCTGCTTTTCTTCAGCAGGGACAGGGAAGATGGTTAAAATTGATGGGAAGATGGATGGAACCAAATACAGGACCATTCTGGAAGAAAACCTGATGGAGTCTGCAAAAGACCTGAGACTGGGACGGAGATTTGTCTTCCAACAAGACAATGATCCAAAACATAAAGCAAAATCTACAATGGAATGGTTCAAAAATAAACATATCCAGGTGTTAGAATGGCCAAGTCAAAGTCCAGACCTGAATCCAATCGAGAATCTGTGGAAAGAACTGAAAACTGCTGTTCACAAATGCTCTCCATCCAACCTCACTGAGCTCGAGCTGTTTTGCAAGGAGGAATGGGAAAACATTTCAGTCTCTCGATGTGCAAAACTGATAGAGACATACCCCAAGCGACTTACAGCTGTAATCGCAGCAAAAGGTGGCGCTACAAAGTATTAACTTAAGGGGGCTGAATAATTTTGCACGCCCAATTTTTCAGTTTTTGATTTGTTAAAAAAGTTTGAAATATCCAATAAATGTCGTTCCACTTCATGATTGTGTCCCACTTGTTGTTGATTCTTCACAAAAAAATACAGTTTTATATCTTTATGTTTGAAGCCTGAAATGTGGCAAAAGGTCGCAAAGTTCAAGGGGGCCGAATACTTTCGCAAGGCACTGTAACTAGCAAATAGCCTACCAAAATGTTGGAAAGTGAGAAAGTTACAGACGCACAAATATCATACCCCCAAGACATGCTAACCTCTCACCATTACAATAACAGTGGAGGTTAGCCTTTTATATCATACCCCCAAGACATGCTAACCTCTCACCATTACAATAACAGTGGAGGTTAGTCTTTTATATCATACCCCCAAGACATGCTAACCTCTCACCATTACAATAACAGTGGAGGTTAGTCTTTTATATCATACCCCCAAGACATGCTAACCTCTCACCATTACAATAACAGTGGAGGTTAGTCTTTTATATCATACCCCCAAGACATGCTAACCTCTCACCAATTACAATAATATTGGGCACAAAATAATCTGAAACATGACCCAAACAAACAGCAAATGCATCCAACAAGTTTGTAGAGTCACAAGCTTAATGTAGTCATTGAGTGCTATGAATACGGCACCAAATACTTAACTTTTGACTACTTTAATACACATAAGTGAATTTGTCCCACTACTTTTGGTCCCCTAAAATGGGGAACGATATTCAAAAAGGGCTGTAATTTCTAAACGGTTCACCCGATATGGATGAAAATACAATCACATGAAAGATGAAAGTCTGCACTTTATTAACCTCATAGTCACTGTATCATTTCAAATCCAAGGTGCTGGAGTACAGAGCCAAAACAACAACACAATTGTCAATGTCCCAATACTTTTGGAGCTCACTGTATAGTCGTTGTTGCGGATGGATTATTCGCAATTGCAGGGGAGTGTTGGTGAACAAAGAGCTGACCCTCACACCACTTACAGTACAGTACAGAACACTTACAGTACAGTGCAGAACACTTACAGTACAGTGCAAAACACTTACAGTACAGTACAGAACACTTACAGTACAGTGCAAACCACTTACAGTACAGTACAGAACACTTACAGTACAGTGCAGAACACTTACAGTACAGTACAGAACACTTACAGTACAGTGCAGAACACTTACAGTACAGTACAGAACACTTACAGTACAGTACATAACACTTACAGTACAGCACAGAACACGTACAGTACAGGACAGAACACTTACAGTACAGAACATAACACTTACAGTACATGACAGAACACTTACAGTACAGTACAGAACACTTACAGTACAGTACAGAACACTTACAGTACAGAACATTTACAGTACAGTACAGAACACATACAGTACATTACATAACACTTACAGTACAGTACAGAACACTTACAGTACAGTACAGTACAGTACAGAACACTTACAGTACAGTACAGAACACTTACAGTACAGTACATAACACTTACAGTACAGTACATAACACTTACAGTACAGTACAGAACAGAACACTTACAATACAGTACAGAACACTTACAATACAGTACAGAACAGAACACTTACAGTACAGAACAGAACACTTACAGTACAGAACAGAACACTTACAGTACAGTACATAACACTTACAGTACAGAACATAACACTTACAGTACAGAACATAACACTTATAGTACAGAACAGAACACTTACAGTACAGAACAGAACACTTACAGTACAGAACAGAACACTTACAGTACAGAACAGAACACTTACAGTACAGTACAGAACACTTACAGTACAGAACAGAACACTTACAGTACAGAACAGAACACTTACAGTACAGAACATAACACTTACAGTACAGAACATAACACTTACAGTACAGAACAGAACACTTACAGTACAGAACAGAACACTTACAGTACAGAACAGAACACTTACAGTACAGTACATAACACTTACAGTACAGAACAGAACAGAACACTTACAGTACAGAACAGAACACTTACAGTACAGAACAGAACAGAACACTTACAGAACAGAACACTTACAGTACAGTACAGAACAGAACAGAACACTTACAGTACAGAACAGAACAGAACAGAACACTTACAGTACAGTACATAACACTTACAGTACAGAACAGAACACTTACAGTACAGTACAGAACAGAACAGAACACTTACAGTACAGAACAGAACAGAACACTTACAGTACAGAACAGAACACTTACAGTACAGTACAGTACATAACACTTACAGTACAGTACATAACACTTACAGTACAGAACAGAACACTTACAGAACAGAACAGAACACTTACAGTACAGTACATAACACTTACAGTACAGTACAGAACAGAACACTTACAGTACAGAACAGAACACTTACAGTACAGTACAGTACAGTACCTAACACTTACAGTACAGTACAGACAACCCGCTATTTAGGCAGTAGGTATTTTTCATGTGGTCAAAGTTTGGGTAATGCAAAAACCTACTAGCTGGTAGACTCCCTTCACAGATACAGTACATGCCAGGCAGTAGTATATAAAAAGACACAGCATGCATTTGTCAGGGTTAAATTGACTTCTAGGTCATTGACTTGCAGTGCAGGGGGTACAATACATTTACTGGTTGAGGATTGAGGCACTTCACTAAAATTGTTCTACAAATCCTTTGCTAAGTCCTGTAACCTAAAACACCACCTCACCTTTCTCATTAGAGAAAAAGGCAACTGAGAGAGAAAAATAAAGAGTGGTGGAGCTAGAGGGAGAGAAAGGTAAGCGGAAAGAGCTACTAAAATTTACAGAAATACTCATCATAAATGTTGATGAAAATACAACTGTTATGCATGGTGTTTAAAGATATACTTCTCCTTTAGTAGCTCTTTAGTATCCCATGTCTGTACTGTACTGTAAGTGTTAGAGGAGAGACAGAATAGCAGGAGGTGAGCAGAAAGAGAACAAGAAGAACTGAGTGAACTAGTGCTGTGGTAAACAAATGGTGGGAGAGTGAGAGGAGGAGGGGGGAGACAACAAAGAGATCAAAAGGACAGTGTGCTTGAGAAAAGAATAGGGAGAGAAAGGACCTAGAGGATAGGAGAAAAGGAGGAAGGGAGGGTAAGGAGGGAGAGTGTCAGAGAGGGAAGGGAGTAGTAGTTAGAGTCAAGGCCTCCATAGTAGAAGCATCTGACTCCACTTCCATGTAAATTACTTGTCTGTCTGTATTACTGCTGGGCCTCTGAGGCTTACACACACACACACACACACACACACACACACACACACACACACACACACACACACACACACACACACACACACACACACACACACACACACCAGCGTGATCTGAAAAGGATTCTCTGTCCTGATCCAATCTATCCTAACCCCCCATGGGTGTGCGTATGCAGGCGTGTGTGTATGACATGAAGGTGTGTGTTGGGTTTTTAATGCACGCAATTCTGTGTGTGTGTGACCATGCCACTCCTTGTGGGAAAGCAGGCCTCATCTCTGTCTGCTCATGTGTTGCTATGGCATGTTCCACCAAGCCAATCAATGGGTCCCTCAATGGGGGATGTTGATGTGTGTGTGTGTGTGTCCCCTCGCATATTTGTGTTGGTGTATTGATGGAGAGAACTACCTTATTCAGAAGACCCTGCTATCGCAACACTGATGTATTGTCACACTGGAGAGGGTTGCTGGAGATGTGGAGAGGATTGCTGGAGATGTGGAGAGGGTTGCTGGAGATGTAGAGAGGGTTGTGGGAGATGTGGAGAGGGTTGCTGGAGATGTGGAGAGGGTTGCTGGACAGTGTGGAGAGGGTTGTGGGATATGTGGAGAGGGTTGCTGGAGATATGGAGAGCCCAGGTGAAGTGGAGGTGTCTCGTAAAGATGATGTGTCTGACACAGATATGTAGTGGTAGAAGAGAGAGGGACCAGAGAGAATTTCTGTCAGTCTCTCTTCTTGTCTTGGTTTTATTTTCCATATTGACCCTGAACCCCCCTGTCCTCTCCGCTTCTATCCCATTCACTCTATCCCATTCACACTATCCCATTCATTATCCCATTCATTATCCCATTCACTCTATCCCATTCACTCTATCCCATTCACTCTATCCCATTCATTATCCCATTCATTATCCCATTCACTCTATCCCATTCACTCTATCCCATTCATTATCCCATTCACTCTATCACATTCACTCTATCCCATTCACTATATCCCATTCACACTATCCCATTCACACTATCTCATGCATTATCCCATTCATTATCCCATTCACATTATCCCATTCATTATCCCATTCACTCTATCCCATTCACTCTATCCCATTCACACTATCCCATTCACACTATCTCATGCATTATCCCATTCATTATCCCATTCACATTATCCCATTCATTATCCCATTCACTCTATCCCATTCACTCTATCCCATTCACTCTATCCCATTCACACTATCCCATTCACACTATTCCGTTCACACTATTCCATTCAAAATATCCCATTCACTCTATCCCATTTATTATCCCATTCACTCTATCCCATTCACTCTATCCCATTCACACTATCCCATTCACTCTATCCCATTCATTATCCCATTCACACTATCCCATTCACTCTATCCCATTCATTATCCCATTCACTCTATCCCATTCACTCTACCCCATTCACTCTATCCCATTCACTACCCCATTCACTCTATCCCATTCACACTATTCCGTTCACACTATTCCGTTCACTCTATCCCATTCACTCTATCCCATTCACTCTATCCCATTCACACTATCCCATTCACACTATCCCATTCACTCTATCCCATTTATTATCCCATTCACTCTATCCCATTCACTCTATCCCATTCACACTATCCCATTCACTCTATCCCATTCACACTATCCCATTCACACTATCCCATTCACTCTATCCCATTTATTATCCCATTCACTCTATCCCATTCACTCTATCCTATTCACACTATCCCATTCACTCTATCCTATTCACACTATCCCATTCACTCTATCCCATTCACTCTATCCCATTCACACTATCCCATTCATTATCCCATTCACTCTATCCCATTCACTCTATCCCATTCACTCTATCCCATTCATTATCCCATTCACTCTATCCCATTCATTATCCAATTCACTCTACCCCATTCACTCTATCCCATTCACTCTATCCCATTCACTCTATCCCATTCTGACCATCTCACAGTTTAGTTGTCCCTCCTTAGTCTAGCCCCTCCTCCTGGCACAATGAAGACTCATGATCAACACTAAAAAACTGAACAGGGAAAAGGTTTAGCGCCTTGTTTGAGAGAGAGACAATCTCAGTAAGACGATAGTACTGGTGTTCCACAAAAGGTCCAGTCACCAGGACCACAAATACAAATTCCATCTAGACACCGTTGCCCTAGAGCACACACAAAACTATACATACTGTACCTCTGCCTAAACATCAGTGCCACAGGTAACTTCCACAAAGCTGTGAATGATCTGAGAGACAAGGCAAGACGGGCCTTCTATGCCATCAAAAGGAACATCAAATTTGACATACCAATTAGGATCTGGCTAAAATGACTTGAATCAGTTATAGAACCATTGCCCTTTATGGTTGTGAGGTCTGGGGTCCGCTCACCAACCAACATTGCACAAAATGGGACAAACACCAAATTGAGACTCTGTATGCAGAATTATGCAAAAATATCATCTGTGTACAACGTAGAACACCAAATAATGCACGCAGAGCAGAATTAGGCCGATATCCGCTAATAATCAAAATCCAGAAAAGAGCCGTTAAATTCTATAACCACCTAAAAGGAAGCGATTCCCAAACCTTCCATAACAAAGCCATCACCTACAGAGAGATTAACCTGGAGAAGAGTCCCCTAAGCAAGCTGGTCCTGGGGCTCTGTTCACAAACACAAACAGACACAACAGAGCCTCAGGACAGCAGCACAATTAGACCCAACCAAATCATGAGAAAACAAAAAGACAATTACTTGACACATTGGAAAGAATCAACAAAAAAACTGAGCAAACTAGAATGCTATTTTTCCCTAAACAGAGTGAGCATAGCCTTGCTATTGAGAAAAGTTGCCGTAGGCAGACCTGGCTCTCTAGAGAAGACAGGCTATGTGCTCACTGCCCACAAAATGAGGTGGAAACTGAGCTGCACTTCCTAACCTCCTGCCCAATGTATGACCATATTAGAGAGACATATTTCCCTCAGATTACACAGATTCACAAAGAATTTGAAAACAAACCCGATTTTGATAAACTCCCATATCTACTGGGTGAAATATCAGTGTGCCATCACAGCAGGGAGATTTGTGACCTGAAAAGGGTAAACAGTGAAGAACAAACACCATTGTAAATACAACCCATATTTATGTTTATTTATTTTCCTTTTTGTACTTTAACTATTTGTACATTGTTACAACACTGTATATAGACATAATATGACATTTGTAATGTCTTTATTCTTTTGGAACTTGTGTGAGTGTAATGTTTACTGTTCATTTTATTGTTTATTTCAATTTTATTATCTATTTCACTTGCTTTGGCAATGTTAACATAGGTTTTCCATGCCAATAAGGGGGAGAGAGAGGTGGAGGGGGAGAGAGAGGTTGAGGGGGAGAGAGAGGTGGAGGGGGAGAGAGAGGTGGAGGGGGAGACCAAGAGAGGGAGGCCTGGATTTTATCACACGTACCTAATAATTACTATCACAGGAAATGGTCTAGAGGAAGTAGGCCTGCTAATTAGTGTCATTCCACACACACACACACACACACACACACACACACACACACACACACACACTTCTAATTAGTGTCATTCCCCTGGTATAGAACTCAATCTGATTGGCCCAGGGGAAGCTGCCACCCCCTACTTTACCCCATCATATAAATCTCCTGGCTAATTGATTAGGTGGTGTGCCTGTGTGTGTGTGTGTGCGTGTGTGTGTACATGCGCGCAGGGGGGTTAATTGGTTAGGTGGGCCCTGAGGCTGTGAAAGGGCAGGTCAGGATACAGAGCTGGCAGCTGTCTTCAGATGTTTTTGGGGACTATATGTCTACCCCCTGGGCCGACTGGGGACGGAAGGAGAGAGGGGAGGTGGTGAGGAGAGGAGAGGGGAAGAAGGATAGAGGGACGGTAGGAGAGAGGGGAGGGGATGAAGAGAGGAGAGGGGAAGAAGGATAGAGGGACGGTAGGAGAGAGGGGAGGGGTGAGGAGAGGAGAGGGGAAGAAGGATAGAGGGACGGTAGGAGTGAGGGGAGGGGGTGAGGAGAGGAGAGGGAAAGAAGGATAGAGGGACGGTAGGAGAGAGGGGAGGGGGTGAGGAGAGGAGAGGAGAAGAAGGATAGAGGGGAGGGGGTGAGGAGAGGAGAGGGGAAGAAGGGTATAGGGGAGGGGGTGAGGAGAGGAGAGGGGAAGAAGGATAGAGGGGAGGGGGTGAGGAGAGGAGAGGGGAAGAAGGATATAGGGGAGGGGGTGAGGAGAGGAGAGGGGAAGAAGGATAGAGGGGAGGGGGTGAGGAGAGGAGAGGGGAAGAAGGATAGAGGGGAGGGGGTGAGGAGAGGGGAAGAAGGATATAGGGGAGGGGTGAGGAGAGGAGAGGGGAAGAAGGATAGAGGGGAGGGGGTGAGGAGAGGAGAGGGGAAGAAGGATAGAGGGGAGGGGTGAGGAGAGGAGAGGGGAAGAAGGATAGAGGGGAGGGGGTGAGGAGAGGAGAGGGGAAGAAGGATAGAGGGGAGGGGGTGAGGAGAGGAGAGGGGAAGAAGGATAGAGGGGAGGGGGTGAGAAGAGGAGAGGGGAAGAAGGATAGAGGGGAGGGAGTGAGAAGAGGAGAGGGGAAGAAGGATAGAGGGACGGTGACAGGGAGAAAGATAGACATATGTGTCTAATGTTGTTTCAGAGTGATGGTGTCTCTGATGTTCTATGTGTGTTTGTCCCCAGGTTAGTGATGTTCTATGTGTGTTTGTCCCCAGGTTAGTGATGTTCTATGTGTGTTTGTCCCCAGGTTAGTGATGTTCTATGTGTGTTTGTCCCCAGGTTAGTGATGTTCTGTGTGTCTGTCCCCAGGTTAGTGATGTTCTGTGTGTTTGTCCCCAGGTTAGTGATGTTCTGTGTGTTTGTCCCCAGGTTAGTGATGTTCTGTGTGTTTGTCCCCAGGTTAGTGATGTTAGTGATGTTAGTGATGTTCTGTGTGTTTGTCCCCAGGTTAGTGATGTTAGTGATGTTAGTGATGTTCTGTGTGTTTGTCCCCAGGTTAGTGATGTTCTGTGTGTTTGTCCCCAGGTTAGTGATGTTCTGTGTGTTTGTCCCCAGGTTAGTGATGTTAGTGATGTTAGTGATGTTCTGTGTGTTTGTCCCCAGGTTAGTGATGTTAGTGATGTTCTGTGTGTTTGTCCCCAGGTTAGTGATGTTCTGTGTGTTTGTCCCCAGGTTAGTGATGTTCTGTGTGTTTGTCCCCAGGTTAGTGATGTTAGTGATGTTAGTGATGTTCTGTGTGTTTGTCCCCAGGTTAGTGATGTTAGTGATGTTAGTGATGTTCTGTGTGTTTGTCCCCAGGTTAGTGATGATAGTGATGTCCTATGTGTGTTTGTCCCCAGGTTAGTGATGTTCTATGTGTATTTGTCCCCAGGTTAGTGATGTTAGTGATGTTCTGTGTGTTTGTCCCCAGGTTAGTGATGTTAGTGATGTTCTGTGTGTTTGTCCCCAGGTTAGTGATGTTAGTGATGTTCTGTGTGTTTGTCCCCAGGTTAGTGATGTTAGTGATGTTCTGTGTGTTTGTCCCCAGGTTAGTGATGTTAGTGATGTTCTGTGTGTTTGTCCCCAGGTTAGTGATGTTCTGTGTGTTTGTCCCCAGGTTAGTGATGTTAGTGATGTTCCATGCTATAGATAGGGACCCACACCTAGAGATTCAACTCATTAAAGGAGTGTGACTTGTATATCATGACCCAGGACCACCCTCCTACCTCACCCCACCTTAAAGTTACAGGCACGTGGATGTGTTGTGGGGATTCCATGAGGCCTGCTCCTCTCTCCTCCCTCCTCTCTCCTGCAATAAGTCATCCCCTGCCTCCTCTCTCCAGCTATAAGTCATTCCCTGCCTCCTCTCTCCTCTCCTGCTATAAGTCATTCCCTGCCTCCTCTCTCCTGCTATAAGTCATCCCCTGCCCCCTCTCTCATCTCCTGCTATAAGTCATCCCCTGCCCCCTCTCTCCTCTCCTGCTATAAGTCATCCCCTGCCCCCTCTCCTCTCCTGCTATATGTCATCCCCTGCCTCCTCTCTCCTCTCCTGCTATAAGTCATCCCCTGCCCCCTCTCTCCTCTCCTGCTATAAGTCATCCCCTGCCCCCTCTCTCCTCTCCTGCAATAAGTCATTCCCTGCCTCCTCTCTCCTGCTATATGTTATTCCCTGCCTCCTCTCTCCTCTCCTGCTATAAGTCATCCCCTGCCCCCTCTCTCCTCTCCTGCTATAAGTCATCCCCTGCCCCCTCTCTCCCATCCTGCTATAAGTCATCCCATGTCTCCTCTCTCCTCTCCTGCTATATGTCATCCCCTGCCTCCTCTCTCCTCTCCTGCTATAAGTCATCCCCAGCCTCCTTTCTCCTGCTATATGTCATCCCCTGCCTCATCTCTCCAGCTATATGTCATCCCCTGCCTCATCTCTCCTGCTATATGTAATTCCCTGCCTCCTCTCTCCTCTCCTGCTATAAGTCATCCCCTGTCTCCTCTCTCCTGCTATAAGTCATCCCCTGCCTCCTCTCTCCTGCTATAAGTCATCCCCTGCCTCCTCTCTCCTCTCCTGCTATAAGTCATCCCCTGTCTCCTCTCTCCTCTCCTGCTATAAGTCATCCCCTGTCTCCTCTCTCCTCTCCTGCTATAAGTCATCCCCTGCCTCCTCTCTCCTCTACTGTTATAAGTCATCCCCTGCCTCCTCTCTCCTCTCCTGCTATAAGTCATCCCCTGCCTCATCTCTCCAGCCATATGTCATCCCCTGCCTCATCTCTCCAGCTATATGTCATCCCCTGCCTCATCTCTCCAGCTATATGTCATCCCCTGCCTCATCTCTCCTGCTATATGTCATTCCCTGCCTCCTCTCTCCTCTCCTGCTATAAGTCATCCCCTGTCTCCTCTCTCCTCTCCAGCTATATGTCATCCCCTGCCTCCTCTCTCCTGCTATAAGTCATCCCCTGCCTCCTCTCTCCTCTCCTGCTATAAGTCATCCCCTGCCTCCTCTCTCCTCTCCTGCTATAAGTCATCCCCTGCCTCCTCTCTCCTCTCCTGCTATAAGTCATCCCCTGCCTCCTCTCTCCTCTCCTGCTATAAGTCATTCCCTGCCTCCTCTCTCCTGCTATAAGTCATCCCCTGCCTCCTCTCTCTTTTCCTGCTATAAGTCATTCCCTGCCTCTCTCCTGCTATAAGTCATTCCCTGCCTCCTCTCTCCTGCTATATGTCATCCCCTGCCTCCTCTCTCCTGCTATAAGTCATTCCCTGCCTCCTCTCTCCTGCAATAAGTCATCCCCTGCCTCCTCTCTCCTGCTATAAGTCATCCCCTGCCTCCTCTCTCCTGCTATAAGTCATCCCCTGCCTCCTCTCTCCTGCTATAAGTCATCCCATGCCTCCTCTCTCCTGCTATAAGTCATCCCCTGCCTCCTCTCTCCTGCTATAAGTCATCCCCTGCCTCCTCTCTCCTGCTATAAGTCATTCCCTGCCTCCTCTCTCCTGCTATAAGTCATCCCCTGCCTCCTCTCTCCTGCTATAAGTCATTCCCTGCCTCCTCTCTCCTGCTATAAGTCATCCCCTGCCTCCTCTCTCCTGCTATAAGTCATCCCCTGCCTCCTATCTCCTGCTATAAGTCATTCCCTGCCTCCTCTCTCCTGCTATATGTCATCCCCTGCCTCCTCTCTCACTCTCTTTTCCCCTCTCCCTCTCTTTCTCTCAGTTAAATTCAAATGGCTTCATTGGCATGATTAACATATGTTA
>NC_143037.1:68042500-68057500 GCF_057628025.1 Oncorhynchus mykiss | reverse complement strand
GAGGAGAGGAGAAGGTGAGAAAGGGCAAATCGGAGATAATGGAAGAGTTCAGTGAGACTTGGCTTGACTGTAAGTCTTCAACTCTAGTAAAAGAGAAACACTATTCTGGGTTGCTTGTGGACAGAAATTACCATTCACAAGCATCATTGAAGCTGTTAAATTTCACAACCCTGCAATAAAAGATTTGTCTCGCTTTACAATATCAGCCTTGGCGTCCAAAAACCACCTCCTCCTCAGTGTAGAGCCAGGCCAGTTAGTCTGACTGAGCGCTGTGTCGCATTAGTGGAAACCAAGACTGTTCTCAGGGCAGGTCTGACGGTTTTGACTAGCAGAAGTGTCTTTCCGTAGCAGGTTAGGAGAACTTAAGCAGCAGGTTAGTAGAATTAACATGGCTCGTTAGGAGAATTAGGTTACGGTTAGGGTTGGAATGCTACGATGGCCCCGACGCAACTCAAACATATCCAGCTATAACCAGGCTTGCCCTGAGAACAGTCTTGGTTTCCTCTTGAAGATGGCAGCCATAGCTGAAGCCTTCTGATCCCTCCCACTGTGAAAGACTACAGCAGTCTGCAGGGAGACGCCTTATTGTGGGCAGAGAGGGCGCCTGGGTAGAGAGACTGCTAGCCACAGATTAACTGAAACCAACAGCACAATACCAGAGCATAAAGACTGGCTAGTCTTACTAGTTGTAGCTGGGCATTAGTTAAGAGAGAGTGTGTTTGTGTCATATGAATGGGGGTGAAATGTATGGCATGTAGAGGGTGCGTGAGGTAGAGTGATTGGAGGACATTAGAGATGGATTTGTGAGATTGTCGTGGTGGTGAGGGTGTGTGCGTTTGAGTGCAGTGTGTGTGCGTGTGTATGTCTGTGTGTGTTTAAGTAAATGCTCCCACTGTAGATGAGCAGCCGAAGGGTGTGGGCACTAATCATTTCTTTACACGTACCCGCGTGCCTGTGGCAGACACTACACACACACGTCACACACAAACACACACACACACACACACACACGTCACACATGAGGTGTTAGCAAAGGGCACGACAGACAAATAACACGCAAGGCAATGATACATCCCTGCACACACACACACACACACACACACACACACACACACACACACACACACACACACACACACACACACAAACACACACACACATCACACACAAACACACACACACATCACACACACACATCACACACAAACACACACACACACACACATCACACATAAACACACACACACACATCACACATGAGGTGTTAGCAAAGGGCACGACAGACAGACAACACGCAAGGCAATGATACATCCCTGCACACACACAGACACAAACACACACACACACACACACAAACACACACATACACACACATCACACATAAACACACACACACACATCACACATGAGGTGTTAGCAAAGGGCACGACAGACAGACAACACGCAAGGCAATGATACATCCCTGCACACACACAGACACAAACACACACACACACAAACACACACATACACACACATCACACATAAACACACACGTCACAGATGAGGTGTTAGCAAAAGGCACAACAGACAGACAACACGCAAGGCAATAATACATCCCTGCACACACACACACACACACACACACACATCACACACAAACACACACACACACACACATCACACATAAACACACACGTCACAGATGAGGTGTTAGCAAAGGGCACGACAGACAGACAACATGCAAGGCATTAAGAAATCCCTACACACACACACACACACACACTTCATTGTTCATTGTGGTTTCATTCCTCAGAGTTCACAGGCTAATAAAGTTGAATGTCTCAATTCCTGTTCCTTCTAGCTGAGTGTCTTCTTCCTGTTCCTTATAGCTGAGTGTCTTCTTCCTGTTCCTTATAGCTGAGTGTCTTCTTCCTGTTCCTTCTAGCTGAGTGTCTTCTTCCTGTTCCTTCTAGCTGAGTGTCTTCTTCCTGTTCCTTCTAGCTGAGTGTCTTCTTCCTGTTCCTTCAAGCTGAGTGTCTTCTTCCTGTTCCTTCTAGCTGAGTGTCTTCTCCCTGTTCCTTCTAGCTGAGTGTCTTCTTCCTGTTCCTTCTAGCTGAGTGTCTTCTCCCTGTTCCTTCTAGCTGAGTGTCTTCTTCCTGTTCCTTCTAGCTGAGTGTCTTCTCCCTGTTCCTTCTAGCTGACTGTCTTCTCCCTGTTCCTTCTAGCTGACTGTCTTCTCCCTGTTCCTTCTAGCTGAGTGTCTTCTCCCTGTTCCTTCTAGCTGAGTGTCTTCTCCCTGTTCCTTCTAGCTGAGTGTCTTCTTCCTGTTCCTTCTAGCTGAGTGTCTTCTTCCTGTTCCTTCTAGCTGAGTGTCTTCTTCCTGTTCCTTCTAGCTGAGTGTCTTCTTCCTGTTCCTTCTAGCTGAGTGTCTTCTCCCTGTTCCTTCTAGCTGAGTGTCTTCTCCCTGTTCCTTCTAGCTGAGTGTCTTCTCCCTGTTCCTTCTAGCTGAGTGTCCTCTCCCTGTTCCTTCTAGCTGAGTGTCTTCTCCCTGTTCCTTCTAGCTGAGTGTATTCCTCCTGTTTACAGGGCTTTTATGTGATAACATCAGTTAGCTATCTGTACTCTCCTATGGTGGATTCCTGCACACATCAAACAACAGTCAACCACATCATAGACACAGGAAGAGTGCAGCTCCATTAGCTAGCCCATAAAGAACATGTGTGTGTAACTGGAGTGCTTTCCTAGCCAACTACAAAAGGTTTACCCACATATACAAATTCACTGAGGTATCCAGACCCAGACATGCAAGCGTACACATATACACTGAGTGTACAAAACATTAAGAACACCTGCTCTTTCCATGACATAGACTGACCAGGTGATGTCATTTGTTAAATCCACTTTGTGTAACTTGTTAAATCCACTTCAATCAGTGTAGATGAAGGGAGGAGACAGGATAAAGAAGGATTTTTAAGCCTTGAGACCATTGAGACATGGATGGTGTCTGTATGCCACTCAGAGCCTTTGAACGGGGTGCGGTAGTAGGTGCCAGACACTCCCCTTTGTGTCATGAACTGCAACGCTGCTGGGATTTTCACGCTCAACAGTTTTTCGTGTGTATCACCTTGTAGAGTCCATGAAATGAGTCTGTTCTGAGGTGAAAAGGGGGGGGGAAAGGTGTTCCTAATGTTTAATATATTCATTGCACACACACACAATATCACTGAAGATTGACATATGTGTTCAGGTGGTGTTGCAGAGAGACAGCCCGGTTCAGCTGCTTAGTATCAATGTTGAAGTTCTTGTCTGTCTAGCATACACCCATACTACTGGGGCACCTGGTTCTGAGTCGTCAGCCACTGATTCAATTAAATTAGCAGAAAAGAAGAATTACAGCCCTCACACACACACACACACACACACACACACACACACACACACACACACACACACTCTACTTGAAGCTTTATCCGTCTCATCTTACTTTGATAGGCATTTCACTCATTCCTATCGGGGTTCCCAGAGGCAGACTTGGTCAGAGTAATGGTCTTGTAACAGCATGACACACAAACACGCACATACACAGGCATGCACACACCTACACCCAAACACACACACACACACACACACACACACACACACACACACACACACACACACACACACACACACACACACACACAGAGACAGACAGACAGACATACACAGACACACTCACTTGGCTGGAGTAATGGGCTAGTAACAGAGTGACATGAAAAGACAGGAATGCTGGAATCAGCCGTCTAACCAGATGGGAATCATTAGCTTTATTAGTACACAACTGGTACAGACATGGTCTCCCTTTCCACGCACACACTCACACACACACTCAGGCACGCACACACACAAACACACTCGGGCACGTACGCAAGCACGGACACACACACACCAACCAACCAACACACATCAACCAACACATATACACACACACACACACACTCTCCCTCCATTCCTCTCTCATTCTCTCCCTCCATTCCTCTCTCATTCTCTCCTTCTCTCCCTCCATTCCTCTCTCATTCTCTCCCTCGCTCCCTCCATTCCTCTCTCATTCTCTCCCTCTCTCTCTCCATTCCTCTCTCCCTCTCTCCCTCCATTCCTCTCTCATTCTCTCCCTCTCTCTCTCCATTCCTCTCTCATTCTCTCCCTCCATTCCTCTCTCATTCTCTCCCTCTCTCCCTCCATCTGTTTGCAGAAAGAGACTTTTCTCTTATGAAGTGTTTAGTGACTAAAGCCCACAATAGCACGACAGAGAAAGAGAGAGAGAGGGGGAGACAGAGGGAGACAGAGAGAGGGGGGGGACGGGACAGAGGGAGAGAGGGGGGGACAGAGGGAGAGAGAGGGTACAGTGATATTATGATTTTAAACAGAAAACATTAGTCTTTTGTGGATTGTAACCACAAGCCATATGTAGTAAGATGTCTGCTGAAGACAAAAGCCCACAATAGCAATAGAATGCTGGGTATAGATCATGATCCTAGTTTAAGTCACTGAATCAAGATTTCAATCAAGACTTCACTTCCTGGTTTGTAGAATAAGATAGAGTAGACAGACAGTGAGAAAGCCTTGTGGCCCACCCCAGTCTGTAATGTAATCATTAGCACCATGCTACTGCTGAGGTAGTGACATCTGGCCCAGAGGTTAGCACCATGCTACTGCTGAGGTAGTGACATCTGGCCCAGAGGTTAGCACCATGCTACTGCTGAGGTAGTGAGTGACATCTGGCCCAGAGGTTAGCACCATTCTACTGCTGAGGTAGTGACATCTGGCCCAGAGGTTAGCACCATGCTACTGCTGAGGTAGGTGACATCTGGCCCAGAGGTTAGCACCATGCTACTGCTGAGGTAGTGACATCTGGCCCAGAGGTTAGCACCATGCTACTGCTGAGGTAGTGACATCTGGCCCAGAGGTTAGCACCATGCTACTGCTGAGGTAGTGACATCTGGCCCAGAGGTTAGCACCATGCTACTGCTGAGGTAGGTGACATCTGGCCCAGAGGTTAGCACCATGCTACTGCTGAGGTAGGTGACATCTGGCCCAGAGGTTAGCACCATGCTACTGCTGAGGTAGTGACATCTGGCCCAGAGGTTAGCTCCATGCTACTGCTGAGGTAGTGACATCTGGCCCAGAGGTTAGCACCATGCTACTACTGAGGTAGTGACATCTGGCCCAGAGGTTAGCACCATGCTACTACTGAGGTAGTGACATTCTGGAACATTCAGAAAAGTGTCCGTGTGAATGCATCCTCTCTCTATGTTCACTCATTCTCAGTCCCAAAGCCTCACCACCAATATTAAGATGTGGATATCTTCAATTAGTCACACTATCTTTATTTTCAGTTCCATTTTGAACAGCAGCATGCCCGGAGTCCCATCTTGGAGAGTCAGGGGGCTCGATTTTCGGCTGCCGTGTAGGCAGCACTATCGTCAAACGCACCCTAGTTTGCAATTTCGTTTTATTTGATTAAAAAACAAGCATAACCTCCTCTCTGTGAGGGATTTTTTTTGTCTCCCCAATGCAATCGCGAAGTAGTCAAGACTATCAATTAAGGGTTTTGCTCCTGAGACCGCTTGGAAAGGAATCTTAATCACTAAAGCTTTATTAAAATAGCGAGCTGACATTCCCTTTGTATCTATACATTGTAGGCAGGGCCACATTATTTTAGCCATGCAGGTCCTGTTTTGGACGTGCGTCAAGCCCCCTCCATGATGTAGGCTACATGTCCACGCCATCATGAAAAGAGAGATGAGTACCTCAGTGAATACCGGTGAACTTCCTATTTAGAAGTGATCTGTATCCTGTAACCATGCCTTGTTCTCTGTTCCAAGCCCGTCCTTAGGCCTCCTATAATGAAGGCTGGTTCAACAGAAATGTCTGTCTTTTTTTAAATCCTGGACATTTTATCATATCAATACATTTTATATTTATTGTTGTTGCTTGTTTTTCTTTACATTTTATTTCAACAAAACTTAGAATGATTCACTTTCCTGGTTTTATGATGACGATGTCTGTGGCGCGCTTGCAAACGCAAATTCAGGAGATGTTCTGATCTGTAAGACGGTTCTGAATTATGTTCAGAAAACAGGCCTATATGAGAGCAGTATAACGCTAAGTGGACATTCTCCCTTTCTCTTTTTATTGGATCTTTGTCCATCTACTGTGGACAGGTTGGATGTGGTTAAACTCTCTATAGTGTGTTGTTTTAATGTTATATGCCCACAGGGAGAAATGATGGTGCCTGGAAGTGTGACATAGTCTTTTTGTTTCGTTTAACATTTGATTTGAATGATTTGTTCTCTTCTTAGGCCGTTTTAATAATGAATTTAATCTTGCTTGTTGACAATGTTTGGCATGGACCTGCTCAGCCATGATGTCATTTACACTAGGCCTAGCCACTATATCAGTGTGAATGCTATTGAAGACATACAATTACTTATCGATGTGGACTGCAAATGGGTTCAAGTTTTTTAGCAAAGATAAGTCTACATTTAGTTATTTTGTTTCTGTAGGCCATTTAACACACTATAACGGACTAACATCTGAATGGGAGTTGACTCCAAGGCCAAATATAAAAGACTGTAAATACATCATTTGAAGCAACCACATATTTCACCATGGAGCACGTTCTGATTGGCCAGTGAGGGGCTCAGCCTTGACACGCCCACAACTTGTTTATCCATCAAAACCGAGCCCTTTCGCGGAAACGCTAGCAAATGCGCCGATAATTGTGATAGTAAAAATAGCAAAAAAATATTTCTGACACACCTATAGCGCTACTGTCTGTGCTTAGATTTACCATTACATTAGGTTTGTTAAAATACAGCCCTTAGATTTACCATTACATTAGGTTTGTTAAAATACAGCCCTGGGTGGTTCAGATGTTTTCATTATATCAGGAGATGAGTGGAGAGGTAGATGAGTAGTGGAGAGGTAGATGAGGAGGAGAGATAGATGAGTAGTGGAGAGGTAGATGAATAGTGGAGAGGTAGATGAGTAGTGGAGAGGTAGATGAGGAGGAGAGGTAGATGAGTAGTGGAGAGGTAGATGAGGAGGAGAGGTAGATGAGTAGTGGAGAGGTAGATGAGTAGTGGAGAGGTAGATGAATAGTGGAGAGGTAGATGAGTAGTGGAGAGGTAGATGAGTAGTGGAGAGGTAGATGAGTAGTGGAGAGGTAGATGAATAGTGAAGAGGTAGATGAATAGTGGAGAGGTAGATGAGTAGTGGAGAGGTAGATGAGGAGGAGAGGTAGATGAGTAGTGTAGAGGTAGATGAGTAGTGGAGAGGTAGATGAGGAGGATAGGTAGATGAGTAGTGGAGAGGTAGATGAGTAGTGGAGAGGTAGATGAATAGTGGAGAGGTAGATGAGGAGGATAGGTAGATGAGTAGTGGAGAGGTAGATGAGTAGTGGAGAGGTAGATGAGGAGGATAGGTAGATGAGTAGTGGAGAGGTAGATGAATAGTGGAGAGGTAGATGAGGAGGATAGGTAGATGAGTAGTGGAGAGGTAGATGAGTAGTGGAGAGGTAGATGAGTAGTGGAGAGGTAGATGAGTAGGATAGAGTAGTGGATGAGTAGTGGAGAGGTAGATGAGTAGTGGAGAGGTAGATGAGTAGTGGAGAGGTAGATGAGTAGTGGAGGGTAGATGAGTAGTGGAGAGGTAGATGAAGTAGTGGAGAGGTAGATGAGTGTGAGAGGTAGATGAGGAGGAGAGGTAGATGAGTAGTGGAGAGGTAGATGAATAGTGGAGAGGTAGATGAGGAGGAGAGGTAGATGAGTAGTGGAGAGGTAGATGAGTAGTGAGAGGTAGATGAGTAGTGGAGAGGTAGATGAGTAGTGGAGAGGTAGATGAGGAGGAGAGGTAGATGAGTAGTGGAGAGGTAGATGAGTAGTGGAGAGGTAGATGAGGAGGATAGGTAGATGAGTAGTGGAGAGGTAGATGAGTAGTGGAGAGGTAGATGAATAGTGGAGAGGTAGATGAGTAGTGGAGAGGTAGATGAATAGTGGAGAGGTAGATGAGGAGGATAGGTAGATGAGTAGTGGAGAGGTAGATGAGTAGTGGAGAGGTAGATGAGTAGTGGAGAGGTAGATGAATAGTGGAGAGGTAGATGAGGAGGAGAGGTAGATGAGTAGTGAAGAGGTATGAGTAGTGGAGAGGTAGATGAGGAGGATAGGTAGATGAGTAGTGGAGAGGTAGATGAGTAGTGGAGAGGTAGATGAGTAGTGGAGAGGTAGATGAATAGTGGAGAGGTAGATGAGGAGGAGAGGTAGATGAGTAGTGAAGAGGTAGATGAGTAGTGGAGAGGTAGATGAGTAGTGGAGAGGTAGATGAGTATTGGAGAGGTAGATGATTAGTGGAGAGGTAGATGAGTAGTGGAGAGGTAGATGAGTAGTGGAGAGGTAGATGAGTAGTGGAGAGGTAGATGAGTAGTGGAGAGGTAGATGAGTAGTGAAGAGGTAGATGAGGAGGATAGGTAGATGAGTAGTGGAGAGGTAGATGAGTAGTGGAGAGGTAGATGGGAGGAGAGATAGATGAGTAGTGGAGAGATAGATGAATAGTGGAGAGGTAGATGAGGAGGAGAGGTAGATGAGTAGTGGAGAGGTAGATGAGTAGTGGAGAGGTAGATGAGTAGTGGAGAGGTAGATGAGTAGTGGAGAGGTAGATGAGTAGTGGAGAGGTAGATGAATAGTGAAGAGGTAGATGAGAGTGGAGAGGTAGATGAATAGTGGAGAGGTAGATGAGGAGGAGAGATAGATGAGTAGTGGAGAGGTAGATGAATAGTGGAGAGGTAGTGGAGAGGTAGATGAGTAGTGGAGAGGTAGTGGAGAGGTAGATGAGTAGTGAGAGGTAGATGATTAGTGAGAGGTAGATGAATAGTGAAGAGGTAGATGAATAGTGGAGAGGTAGATGTGGAAGAGAGGTAGATGAGTACTGGAGAGGTAGTGGAGAGGTAGATGAGTAGTGGAGAGGTAGATGAGTAGTGAGAGGAGATGAGTAGTGGAGAGGTAGATGAATAGTGGAGAGGTAGATGAGGAGGAGAGATAGATGAGTAGTGGAGAGGTAGATGAGTAGTGGAGAGGTAGTGGAGAGGTAGATGAGTAGTGGAGAGGTAGATGATTAGTGGAGAGGTAGAATAGTGAAGAGGTAGATGAATAGTGGAGAGGTAGATGTGGAAGAGAGTAGATGAGTAGTGGAGAGGTAGATGAGTAGTGGAGAGGTAGATGAGGAGGAGAGGTAGATGAGTAGTGGAGAGGTAGATGAATAGTGGAGAGGTAGATGAGTAGTGAGGAGGAGAGGTAGAGGAGGAGAGCTAGAGGAAGGAGGAGGAGAGGAGAGGTACAGGAGGAGGAGAGGAGAGGTAGAGGAGGAGGGCAGAGGTAGATGAGTAGTGGAGAGGTAGATAAGAGGTAGAAGAATAGTGGAGAGGTAGATGAGTAGTGGAGAGGTAGATGAGTAGTGGAGAGGTAGATGAATAGTGGAGAGGTAGATGAGTAGTGAAGAGGTAGATGAGTATGTGGAGAGGTAGATGAGTAGTGGAGAGGTAGATGAATAGTGAAGAGGTAGATGAATAGTGAAGAGGTAGATGAGGAGGATAGGTAGATGAGTAGTGGAGAGGTAGATGAGGAGGATAGGTAGATGAGTAGTGGAGAGGTAGATGAGTAGTGGAGAGGTAGATGAGTAGTGGAGAGGTAGATGAGTAGTGGAGAGGTAGATGAGGAGGATAGGTAGATGAGTAGTGTAGAGGTAGATGAGTAGTGGAGAGGTAGATGAGTAGTGGAGAGGTAGATGAATAGTGGAGAGGTAGATGAGGAGGAGAGGTAGATGAGTAGTGTAGAGGTAGATGAGTAGTGGAGAGGTAGATGAGGAGGATAGGTAGATGAGTAGTGGAGAGGTAGATGAGTAGTGGAGAGGTAGATGAATAGTGGAGAGGTAGATGAGGAGGATAGGTAGATGAGTAGTGGAGAGGTAGATGAGTAGTGGAGAGGTAGATGAGTAGGATAGGTAGATGAGTAGTGGAGAGGTAGATGAGTAGTGGAGAGGTAGATGAGTAGTGGAGAGGTAGATGAATAGTGGAGAGGTAGATGAGTAGTGAAGAGGTAGATGAGTAGTGGAGAGGTAGATGAGTAGTGGAGAGGTAGATGAGTATTGGAGAGGTAGATGATTAGTGGAGAGGTAGATGAGTAGTGGAGAGGTAGATGAGTAGTGGAGAGGTAGATGAGTAGTGGAGAGGTAGATGAGTAGTGGAGAGGTAGATGAGTAGTGGAGAGGTAGATGAGGAGGATAGGTAGATGAGTAGTGGAGAGGTAGATGAGTAGTGGAGAGGTAGATGAGGAGGAGAGATAGATGAGTAGTGGAGAGATAGATGAATAGTGGAGAGGTAGATGAGGAGGAGAGGTAGATGAGTAGTGGAGAGGTAGATGAGTAGTGGAGAGGTAGATGAGTAGTGGAGAGGTAGATGAGTAGTGGAGAGGTAGATGAGTAGTGGAGAGGTAGATGAGTAGTGGAGAGGTAGATGAATAGTGAAGAGGTAGATGAGTAGTGGAGAGGTAGATGAATAGTGGAGAGGTAGATGAGTAGTGGAGAGGTAGATGAATAGTGGAGAGGTAGTGGAGAGGTAGATGAGTAGTGGAGAGGTAGTGGAGAGGTAGATGAGTAGTGGAGAGGTAGATGATTAGTGGAGAGGTAGATGAATAGTGAAGAGGTAGATGAATAGTGGAGAGGTAGATGTGGAAGAGAGGTAGATGAGTACTGGAGAGGTAGTGGAGAGGTAGATGAGTAGTGGAGAGGTAGATGAGTAGTGGAGAGGTAGATGAGTAGTGGAGAGGTAGATGAATAGTGGAGAGGTAGATGAGGAGGAGAGATAGATGAGTAGTGGAGAGGTAGATGAGTAGTGGAGAGGTAGTGGAGAGGTAGATGAGTAGTGGAGAGGTAGATGATTAGTGGAGAGGTAGATGAATAGTGAAGAGGTAGATGAATAGTGGAGAGGTAGATGTGGAAGAGAGGTAGATGAGTAGTGGAGAGGTAGATGAGTAGTGGAGAGGTAGATGAGGAGGAGAGGTAGATGAGTAGTGGAGAGGTAGATGAATTGTGGAGAGGTAGATGAGTAGTGAGGAGGAGAGGTAGAGGAGGAGAGCTAGAGGAAGAGGAGGAGGAGAGGAGAGGTACAGGAGGAGGAGAGGAGAGGTACAGGAGGAGGAGAGGAGAGGTAGAGGAGGAGTGCAGAGGTAGATGAGTAGTGGAGAGGTAGATGAGTAGTGAAGAGGTAGATGAATAGTGGAGAGGTAGATGAGTAGTGGAGAGGTAGATGAGTAGTGGAGAGGTAGATGAATAGTGGAGAGGTAGATGAGTAGTGAAGAGGTAGATGAGTAGTGGAGAGGTAGATGAGTAGTGGAGAGGTAGATGAATAGTGAAGAGGTAGATGAATAGTGAAGAGGTAGATGAGGAGGATAGGTAGATGAGTAGTGGAGAGGTAGATGAGGAGGATAGGTAGATGAGTAGTGGAGAGGTAGATGAGTAGTGGAGAGGTAGATGAGTAGTGGAGAGGTAGATGAGTAGTGGAGAGGTAGATGAGGAGGATAGGTAGATGAGTAGTGTAGAGGTAGATGAGTAGTGGAGAGGTAGATGAGTAGTGGAGAGGTAGATGAATAGTGGAGAGGTAGATGAGGAGGAGAGGTAGATGAGTAGTGTAGAGGTAGATGAGTAGTGGAGAGGTAGATGAGGAGGATAGGTAGATGAGTAGTGGAGAGGTAGATGAGTAGTGGAGAGGTAGATGAATAGTGGAGAGGTAGATGAGGAGGATAGGTAGATGAGTAGTGGAGAGGTAGATGAGGAGGATAGGTAGATGAGTAGTGGAGAGGTAGATGAGTAGTGGAGAGGTAGATGAATAGTGGAGAGGTAGATGAGGAGGAGAGGTAGATGAGTAGTGGAGAGGTAGATGAGTAGTGGAGAGGTAGATGAGGAGGATAGGTAGATGAGTAGTGGAGAGGTAGATGAGTAGTGGAGAGGTAGATGAATAGTGGAGAGGTAGATGAGGAGGATAGGTAGATGAGTAGTGGAGAGGTAGATGAGTAGTGGAGAGGTAGATGAATAGTGGAGAGGTAGATGAGTAGTGGAGAGGTAGATGAATAGTGGAGAGGTAGATGAGTAGTGGAGAGGTAGATGAATAGTGGAGAGGTAGATGAGGAGGAGAGGTAGTGAAGAGGTAGATGAGTAGTGGAGAGGTAGATGAGGAGGAGAGGTAGATGAGTAGTGAAGAGGTAGATGAGTAGTGGAGAGGTAGATGAGGAGGAGAGGTAGATGAGTAGTGGAGAGGTAGATGAGTAGTGGAGAGGTAGATGAGGAGGATAGGTAGATGAGTAGTGGAGAGGTAGATGAGTAGTGGAGAGGTAGATGAGTAGTGGAGAGGTAGATGAATAGTGGAGAGGTAGATGAGGAGGAGAGGTAGATGAGTAGTGTAGAGGTAGATGAGTAGTGGAGAGGTAGATGAGGAGGATAGGTAGATGAGTAGTGGAGAGGTAGATGAGTAGTGGAGAGGTAGATGAATAGTGGAGAGGTAGATGAGGAGGATAGGTAGATGAGTAGTGGAGAGGTAGATGAGTAGTGGAGAGGTAGATGAGGAGGATAGGTAGATGAGTAGTGGAGAGGTAGATGAGTAGTGGAGAGGTAGATGAATAGTGGAGAGGTAGATAAGGAGGAGAGGTAGATGAGTAGTGGAGAGGTAGATGAGTAGTGGAGAGGTAGATGAGGAGGATAGGTAGATGAGTAGTGGAGAGGTAGATGAGTAGTGGAGAGGTAGATGAATAGTGGAGAGGTAGATGAGGAGGATAGGTAGATGAGTAGTGGAGAGGTAGATGAGTAGTGGAGAGGTAGATGAGGAGGATAGGTAGATGAGTAGTGGAGAGGTAGATGAGTAGTGGAGAGGTAGATGAATAGTGGAGAGGTAGATGAGTAGTGGAGAGGTAGATGAATAGTGGAGAGGTAGATGAGGAGGATAGGTAGATGAGTAGTGGAGAGGTAGATGAGTAGTGGAGAGGTAGATGAGTAGTGGAGAGGTAGATGAATAGTGGAGAGGTAGATGAGGAGGAGAGGTAGATGAGTAGTGAAGAGGTAGATGAGTAGTGGAGAGGTAGATGAGGAGGAGAGGTAGATGAGTAGTGAAGAGGTAGATGAGTAGTGGAGAGGTAGATGAGGAGGAGAGGTAGATGAGTAGTGGAGAGGTAGATGAGTAGTGGAGAGGTAGATGAGGAGGATAGGTAGATGAGTAGTGGAGAGGTAGATGAGTAGTGGAGAGGTAGATGAGTAGTGGAGAGGTAGATGAATAGTGAAGAGGTAGATGAATAGTGGAGAGGTAGATGAGTAGTGGAGAGGTAGATGAGTAGTGGAGAGGTAGATGAGTAGTGGAGAGGTAGATGAGTAGTGGAGAGGTAGATGAATAGTGGAGAGGTAGATGAGGAGGAGAGGTAGATGAGTAGTGGAGAGGTAGATGAGTAGTGGAGAGGTAGATGAGGAGGATAGGTAGATGAGTAGTGGAGAGGTAGATGAGTAGTGGAGAGGTAGATGAATAGTGGAGAGGTAGATGAGGAGGATAGGTAGATGAGTAGTGGAGAGGTAGATGAGTAGTGGAGAGGTAGATGAGGAGGATAGGTAGATGAGTAGTGGAGAGGTAGATGAGTAGTGGAGAGGTAGATGAATAGTGGAGAGGTAGATGAGGAGGAGAGGTAGATGAGTAGTGGAGAGGTAGATGAGTAGTGGAGAGGTAGATGAGGAGGATAGGTAGATGAGTAGTGGAGAGGTAGATGAGTAGTGGAGAGGTAGATGAATAGTGGAGAGGTAGATGAGGAGGATAGGTAGATGAGTAGTGGAGAGGTAGATGAGTAGTGGAGAGGTAGATGAATAGTGGAGAGGTAGATGAGTAGTGGAGAGGTAGATGAATAGTGGAGAGGTAGATGAGTAGTGGAGAGGTAGATGAATAGTGGAGAGGTAGATGAGGAGGAGAGGTAGATGAGTAGTGAAGAGGTAGATGAGTAGTGGAGAGGTAGATGAGGAGGAGAGGTAGATGAGTAGTGAAGAGGTAGATGAGTAGTGGAGAGGTAGATGAGGAGGAGAGGTAGATGAGTAGTGGAGAGGTAGATGAGTAGTGGAGAGGTAGATGAGGAGGATAGGTAGATGAGTAGTGGAGAGGTAGATGAGTAGTGGAGAGGTAGATGAGGAGGATAGGTAGATGAGTAGTGGAGAGGTAGATGAGTAGTGGAGAGGTAGATGAATAGTGGAGAGGTAGATGAGTAGTGGAGAGGTAGATGAATAGTGGAGAGGTAGATGAGTAGTGGAGAGGTAGATGAATAGTGGAGAGGTAGATGAGGAGGATAGGTAGATGAGTAGTGGAGAGGTAGATGAGTAGTGGAGAGGTAGATGAGTAGTGGAGAGGTAGATGAATAGTGGAGAGGTAGATGAGGAGGAGAGGTAGATGAGTAGTGAAGAGGTAGATGAGTAGTGGAGAGGTAGATGAGTAGTGGAGAGGTAGATGAGTATTGGAGAGGTAGATGATTAGTGGAGAGGTAGATGAGTAGTGGAGAGGTAGATGAGTAGTGGAGAGGTAGATGAGTAGTGGAGAGGTAGATGAGTAGTGGAGAGGTAGATGAGTAGTGGAGAGGTAGATGAGGAGGATAGGTAGATGAGTAGTGGAGAGGTAGATGAGTAGTGGAGAGGTAGATGAGGAGGAGAGATAGATGAGTAGTGGAGAGATAGATGAATAGTGGAGAGGTAGATGAGGAGGAGAGGTAGATGAGTAGTGGAGAGGTAGATGAGTAGTGGAGAGGTAGATGAGTAGTGGAGAGGTAGATGAGTAGTGGAGAGGTAGATGAGTAGTGGAGAGGTAGATGAATAGTGAAGAGGTAGATGAGTAGTGGAGAGGTAGATGAGTAGTGGAGAGGTAGATGAGTAGTGGAGAGGTAGATGAATAGTGGAGAGGTAGATGAGGAGGAGAGG